>NC_138920.1:15211779-15412212 GCF_965231255.1 Vanellus vanellus
AGCATGAATACTCAAGAAAGCTTATTTTGCCGGAATGGGGCACTATTTACTCAATCCAACTTTCCAGTTGGACATCAGGTGGTAAATTTCAGATTTTCTTAACACATTGGTTGCACCATGGGACACTAATCCCAGAAACACAATCAGCCGGAGCTTGCTTAGCTGCCCTTCTCGCCAGGAATTTTAAGCATCAGAGATTCAGTCCAACTCTCAGCAAGTGATGAATAGATCAGGAAAAGTACAGCAAAAGGGAGGTATCCACTGAGACCTTATCCTTGGGATGAGAGAATTCCTTTTGATGCCAAGGGTCACTGTTTCTTTTACTCACCCTAATTATAGATGGATGTGCTAAGGGCTGTACAATCATAAGCCAACATGGTTTCCCCCAAGACGATAACAAGCTTCAGGATGAATCTCAGTTGTTTACCTCTACCTATTGAATAGTAAAGATCTGCTTAACTTGGTGCTGGTTTTAAAGGGAACACAATTATCCACTGCACGAAAATATTTAACCAATTCTTACGCTTTTGAAAATGTTTAGGTGTTCCCAAAAGTCAAGATGCTTTGTTCAGAGAACAAATTATGTGAAAATATGGTATGTTCTCCAGTGCGTGCCTCATTTCCCAATTCACAAAGCTGCTTACTGAGCCAAGGAGCCGGAGCAATACCGATGATTTGAACGCCTGACCAGGCAGTCCACATGGCAAATAATGAGAGGCGTAATTAAAAGAGCTCACTTTGCTGGCGTCGCTTCAGCTGAACATTGTCTGTGTTGAGGCACAGAGTGACGACAGGTGCTTAGCAAATACCTTGGAAGATTCGTGAACAGTTTGTGAAGGGTTCAGCACGCCAAAATGAGGTAAATGCACATACCCTACCTGCAAGGACCAATTCCCTTAGCTCAATCAATCGTCACAGCGTGGGTCACAGAAGCCAGAGTTGTATATTCTCTCCCTCTGACACTTCGTGGTTTTTCTGGACCACCCACGAGGTATAAGATCAAATTTAGTGCTGCATCTAGTTCATTTTGGTCTGGTGGGAGGTGTCCCTGCCCAGGGCAGGGGGTTGGAACTCCATGATCTTCAAGGTCCCTTCCAACCCAAACCATTCTATGATTCTATGATCTGTGACTGATGAAGAAAGAGAAGACTCAAGATGAGTTTCCAGAGCCGCTATGTTGTGCTCAGAGCTTGTTTGTTTGTTGCTTGATAGATCATAATATTTTAGGACCTGAAGTTGCCATTATATCTGTGAAAACGTCACCTGCTGCTAATGGCTATTTCATTGATATCTGGATTGCTTCCTTTACCAAAATTAATTTTCAGCATAATCAGCAAACCCTTTAAGAAAAAAACACAAAATCAAGCCAGGTCTCCTACAAATCGTGGTTCAGCTCACACCTACTGTTCTGGGCTACTCCTTTATTATTACCTCTGTTTAAAACAAACCTGGGACCTGTGGATGAGAAGGTCTGTACCGTTAGCGTTACATCACTGTTGTGCTGTGCTTTTCACTCCCGCTGTACACGGGAGCTTTGGGCAGGGTGAAGGCAGCGTTTGCTCAGGGTCACACACCGGTAGGTGCAGCGAAGCAGCCCCAGCAACGCGCAGCCTAGGCTTTGCCACCTCCTCCTCCTCCTTCCACCGCGCTCCCGCCTTGCTGCGATCATGGCCACCGAGGAGGTTTGAGCTAGCTCCTGCTGAGATGTTTTCCCTAAGGAGCGAGGCAGCGTGCCAAATTTCAGCCCTCGGGTCCGTTGATCGCCGAGTGGTATATTGTAGGAAATTATAATGGGTACAGCCGTATCAAATAAAACTTTGCCATCTGATCAGTCCTCTTCCTGGGAAAGAAATTAATAACAGCAATGTAATAAAAGAGGTTTTCATATGTATGTGGTTTCTTTCTTAATGAAATAGCCATTTACAATTCTTGCCTGATGGTATTAATAAGTACTAGACCTCCCCAGAGAGGAATTGCTGGAAAATCCTCCCACAGCAAGACAAAGGTGGGGAAAAGGCAGGGTGAGGAAGACCAGTTCTTTTATTTGCTTGTTCATTTTCACTGCTTACTCACCCAAAGCTGTAAATCCCTTCGCAGAGTTTGGCTTGGTTAATCTGTAAGCAAATCTGTTTACGAGCATGGGAAAACGAGTAATTTCTTTCCTCCTCACCCCACCCTCCCCAGATTGAATTGCAGCCTCATTTACACACCCAATTACAACTGCTGCTTATGGAAAACGGGATAGCGAGTGTGCAGACGAGCTTAATTATCCACGGGTGTATGTCATCCCTGAGGAGCTGTGAACAGGGTTTGGAATTGCGCATGCACACCCACACAGTCTGGGAATCTGTCTCCCCCATCAGCAATTGATAAAATGAATCTTTGCCATCATATGGGATCACTAAATGTATGCGAGACCTTCCCCTCCTACCTCTGGACTTAAATGAAAATATCCTCTTTCAAAATAAAGCACTAATGGTTTTCATAAGTTTCAATCTCATTTAAACGTTAATAATCGGCCTTTCATCTCTGTGTTCCCAGGTGAAGGAAGACTGGAAGTACGTTGCGATGGTCATTGACCGGATCTTCCTCTGGATGTTCATCATTGTGTGTTTGCTGGGAACTGTTGGGCTCTTCCTCCCACCGTGGCTGGCAGGAATGATCTAAACATAGCCCCAGAAGGAAGAAAGTATATCCCACTCTATGGATTTTAGTTCACCTGGGAGGAGAGGAGCAGAGAAATGGAGGCAGCCCTTTGAATAATTTACTGCGTGTCCGCGCTTGAGTTGCTCCAGAGCTCTCTGGGAATACTTTCCGAGGTTGCGTTGTTTTGCCAAGCCATTTTCATCTCCTTCATCTAATTTAGGGGAAAAGTTCTTATTGAAGTCTGTACATAGCATGGTGGCATTCATTGGCATATACTCAGCAATGTAAGAACACGAGCTTGTTCCCTAAAGCAGCACATAAAGAGGCTTCGCACCTACAAACCAGCTCCTGGCCCAGTAGCTCCAGTTGCCCGCAGAGGTCTCGGTGTGCCCTGCCTAGTCATTTTGCCCTGTCGAGCCAAGGCGGTTCAGGACTGTGTGTCCCTGTATGAGTCATTTTATAAATAAAGTTCCAGATGTGGGGTGCCTGTGCAGGACGTGGTCTGTGGTCAGCTGGTGAAAGACGGACAGAGTGGAAAGGCTGAAAGAATTGCTCGAGGCAGCGCAGCCCCATTGGGAGCAACAGCGATCACTACTAGTACAGCAGCCGCGCTCTTTCCATTGACAGCTTTTACTTTGGCCAACGACCTACAGAAGCCATGGGGACCATAGCTGAGTGAGGATCACGCGCACGAAGGGAGGATTTGAGGTTAAGATTCGGACTGTGTTGGTAGCACTTTAGTGTATTTTCAAGGGATATTTCCTGGATCCGAGTTGTGGCTGCTGCGAAATAGCAGAAGGTGACCCTGAGCTGAAAAGCCCTTGCTGTAGGGAGGGAAGGTCCTTAGAGATGGGGAAGCCAAAAGAAAAATCCAGGAGGGTGCATTGCTGCAATAAGGAAATATGCCATTACATGGGGAAACCTGAACAGGACACACAGCCACACTTGGGAATTCAGAATGGCATTTTGCAGAAATTACAGGTATGGCCTTAAATTTGGCCCGTTGCTGCAGCAACTGTGCTTCTATCCAAACTAAACCAACCTTTTTTGCATGTCTTGTCCTTAGCTTTGGGATCTGCAGGGAGAAGGCAGGGATAGGCACCACCAGCCTGGAGGTCACTGGAGGGGGGATCACTGGAACCCTGTCCTACCACAGGGAGACAGCGGTACACAACGGCACAGCCGAGCCACACGTGTGGGTGAAAGGCTGGAAGACGGAGGGTAAGCACAGGCTTCATCTACCCTCTGCCTTTTCTCTGTATGCATTTGCAACCACGGGAGAACGACCACACTCGGGCAGACGGTAAGCCCGTCCAGCTCAGCATCCCCTCTGTTTGGTACTCACAAACCCACCGTTCCCATCCTCATTGCTGAGTGCTGGGCGCCAGGAGGGATCAGCACAGCAGCACCCAGCCCAGTGCCTCCCTGCTTACTTTGGAGGTCTCATAGGAAGAAGGGCTTATAAACAGTTTGCAAGGAAAGGCAGACGTAGTCTAAAAATACAGGCTTCCCCTGGGACGTGCCGTGGCCGCATGACTCAGGCTGGCGGCTGAGGGGCTTTGGGCTTCACCCAGCATCACCTCTGCCCCCTGCAGCTGGGACACGCAGGCACAAGACTGTCCGGCCGTGGGGAAGTTCAGTGCTAGGCAGCTGTGGTTAGCCCAGGGCTTTGGGGAACGCACCCCGGGAGAGGGTGGCCAGCACAGAAGGTCCCAGTAGAAGCCGGTGCCTGGCGTAGGTGACAGCCCAGGTGAGACGTGTGGCACCTCTAGGCGGTAGCCTGGCAGGCGAGGCTTGCTCATGGCACACGGCTCAGTGAGCAGCAGAGAGCTGCACGGGCTTGTGACAGTGATGCTGGAACTGAAACAACACGGTTGAAAGAGGCTTCTTCGACATACAAGTTACTGCACTCGGTCCGAGCAATACAGCCTGAAAATCAATGCAGTGATCAGCCCGTTTGGCCTCATCTAAGAAGCTACAACTGACCTCTGTGTCCGCAGGCTCAGCCAAGCGCTTATAATCCGTGCAGCTCACAAAATCGTAGCGTAGCCGTGGTTTGGGCCAGTTGCACGAGGAGCCGTGCTGGCGCGGCGCGGCGTGGGGAGGGAGGATGAGGGAGCCTGAGCTGCTGCTGCCTCTTCGCTTGTTTTCAGAATAAAGAGAGAGACAGTCTTTAGAGATGCTAATTCATCCCTTTTCACAGTCAGTGAGTTTGCTTATGGCAATGGAAGGAAAACAAACAATGGAACATCTTCAAGGTCTGGTGGGTAAAGGCGGGATGGCAGCTGCAGCCTGCATGGCAGCCCGGGCGCAGCGGGGCCGGGCGAGGGGCCGTGCCGCAGCCAGGCTGGGCTCACCGGGGTGCCCTGAGCTCTCTCCAGCGCTTTATCGCGTTTCGAGTGCACTGATAAAATAATCACAAAGGGTGGATGATTTCTGACCCTGGGCACTGCTGGGTCAGGGGCATCCTATCGCCAGGCTGCAGCCGTGCCCACGTTGATGTTCAGAGCTCCCTCTGCAGCCGCCTCCTCCTCCTCCTCCTTCTCCTTCTCCTCCTCCTCCTCCTCCTTCCCCTCCCTCCTCCTCCTCCTTCACCCAAGCCCCTGAGCACCGGTAGCAACAGAGCAGGTGGGATGCTGGGCTGTGCCTGCACATTTTTAGCAGTAAAACCAGACGCATTTCTCAGCTGTGCTGGAGAGTCCGCAGGGGCTCGAGTCTCTGCTCACGTCTGCCAGCGAACGGGGGCTCTCGGGCAGCAGCGGAGCGGTGGCCAAAGCAGAGCAGGGCTGGGGACCAGCGGAGGCGAGGGCGGCTGTACGGCGAGAGCTGTGGTCAAGCCCCTGCCTAGCAGAAGGGAATGATTTGGGGGCAGCAGGAGAACTGATAAAGGTTTAAGGATGGATTTAAGAGCCAAATATTTAGGTTGGTACTTTGGGCAATTCAGTAGGGGCAGGCATAGGCGGTACTTTGCTCACGGCAAAGGGCCCATCTCAAACCTTCGCTTTTTCTGCACGAAGGAATTGCCAGTGCACACAGTGCCAAGTGCAGCGTCTCAAAGGGAGCGTGGCAGGGTGACAGCTACAGAGCAGGACCGCCTGGCGAGGACACGGAACTGCAGTGCAGCCCGGGGCAGAGCTGCCCTGCCAGGCGTGGGGGGGAGGAAAGAGCCACATGCGTCTGCTCCATTAGAGCATCAGAAATATCCGGTGTCATCAGGAGTGCTAAGGATGCCGTTGTGTCCCTGAAGAGTCAGCGCCACTGTGGGATCACAGAGTTTGGCAGGACAAGATGAGAAGTGAGAGCTGAAACCGGTTACAAAGCAGTTACTGGCATTTGGGGAGACACTCGGGTAATGCAGGTCACTGGCATCCTCTGCTCCATTTCTTCTTACGTGCTATTAATAATTCCCCAGTTTAAAGTTCAAATAAAGTCTTGCCTTATGCTTCTGATGTGCCTCCTTGTAAAACCTGAGGGGAGAAAATAGGAATCAACACCTACCGCTCTTTCTTAGTCAGGTTATTCCCTCTTCGAGGTCATTAAGGAGGATGTTACCCCACCATAGGATTCAATGATCAGAAGCTGGAATAAAACTGGGACATGATCCAGACTATAACTGTAGAATAATGAATAATTCTGCTATTCCAAACCCATGAAACACAAAGAGAGAGTTTTTTAGCATATGAAAGACTCCAGGAGAATGTATGCAGCCAGGCTGTTAGCATTTGCGATGTTCCCAGCTCAGAACTGATTCCCAGGACTGAACAAGCTGCCATCAGGAGAAGAGGGAGGAAGCAAGACTGGGATACAGCAGGAGCTCTAAAACTGCCTTGGAAGAGACCCAGAGCAGAGTAACTGGTTTTCAGGATCTGGGAGTGCAAAACTAAGCTCAGAGACCCCGAAGGCATCACAGAAAGCAGACACGGATGCTGATTTTTTCTGGTTTACTTGTGGAGGAGAGACCATATCCTCACCACAGTGTTTCGTGCTTTCCCACCAGTACAGCTCCATTGGCCATGAATGGAAGAAGACCAAAGGCATAGAAACCTGACTGTAATAACCTCAGTTACCACCATTTTTCTGTTTTTCCCTGCATCCTCTTTCTTCTGGTTCCCTAATGCTCACTTTGTTTGGGTCTGGAGGGCACGCAGGGTATTTTGTCTGCAGCTGGCGGGTAGGAGGATCTATGTAATCCCCATTTCCCCGGCTGTTTTCAGGACTGTTTTCTACCATATCGTCTCATTCTCCAGTGAGCCAATCCACATAGGGTGTACCACCTCCCTTTTGGATAAGTTTCTCTTTAGACATTTATCAAGAAACTGAACTTGAGGAAATCCACTTGTGCAGAGACAGACAGGCAGAAAGTCGTACGTGCGAGATGTTAAATTCACATATGGCACTAAGGAAAATCTCCCTCTAACAGCCCCACCTGCCTCGATAGCCCCTATGGGCTCTCTCCAATGCAGATCTTTCATCCCAAGCCAGGATGCCTTTTTTGTTTCCAGCCCTTTAAATTTGGTCAAGCCAACCTGCTGAGCCCCGGAGAAAAACTTTTCAGAGCTGCTTGTTAGCAGTGGTGCCAGTTGTCCTCTCTACTCTTTGTATCTCACCCCTGAGACTGATTTAATACCTTAAAATGATGCTTGTGGCAAAACAATCTGTCTCTGAAAGGTCCTCAAGCCTCTGCCAGAATCCAGCTGCATGAGTCGGGTCAAACTCTACAGCAGGGGTAAAACCCCAAATTTATCACAACTTAAGGACGGGAGGAGAGAAGTTTTAAAGAAACTGAAGATATGATGTCGCACTACACACTGTGTGGAAAGGAAAGTCTCTATTACACAGATCACTTAAGGGCAGTAATAAGAATGAGCAAATCAGGAGACAGGATTTTAATAAGGTTTGAACAGAGGGGAGGTAAACAGGCATTAGTCTGCAAAGGTGAAGAAATGGTAGGAACTTGTGGGATCTCACAAGAACGTGTCAAATTTATTCACTGAGGTTAATTCAGGTTTATCCAGAAAACAGATTTAAAACCTAAAATCCAAAGTTTTATTTGTAGCAACTAAAGCTTTGAGAACAAAGTCCCTACCGAGCAAAGATCTGCAAGAGAATTTTTTAAGCCACATTGCTAATGAACGACACCGTTCTTAACTACGGTTTGCGTTAAGAGTGATAAATTGGGCCAGAAAAGTACAAAGCGTGCTGAAGAACAACGCAAGAGGGAAAACAACAGGCTGCGTTCGGCAAAGAGCGTGGGGTATCCATATCCACAAAGGGCCGGTTCCTGTACTCGCTGGCAGTGGAGGGAACTGCCATTTGGGCTGGGCAGGGCCTCCCGAGCCTCCCTGCACCTCCCCCCCGGGGCTGCTGGGTTTCTCCAACCACTGAAATCTTTTCTTTTTGCCGTTTAATAGCCTGCAACATTCATTGCTGGATGAGGACACTCTCAGTGCCTAAAATCTCTCAACAGAAATGCTCCTTGGCTTACAGCAATTGGGTTACGAAGCACTTATGCATACGCTCTGTGTTCCTAGGTGGACTAAATTGCTGTGATTTCAAGTAAATAAAACCACTCGTGGGACAAAGTTTAGGAACATAAGCGGGCAAGTTGTTTGCACAGGTTGTCTGTCTCCTAATCAACAGCCCTTCTGGGACCCAATTTTGTTGCGGTCTGACCCTTCGTGTTGTATCTGAAATGATCAGACAAAAGCAAAGGTCCCTTGAAATTCTGCCAAATAGATTAAATCCCGAGACAGGCAGCGAGACGATGTTAGTAACTTTCAAATACAGTCAATAAAGAAAACTAAAGGAGCTCTATATCAAATCACCTGCCGTTACGAGATTTGGAGGGACGGAAGAGCAGGTTCAGAACCGGGAATTTGGCTGCAGCAATTTAAATGGGAAAGGAAGCAGAATTACATGTGAAATGCAGATATTGCTCATGAAAATACCTACCTTCCCCAGCTTGTGAACATTTCCTTCAGGGGAAAAATTGTAGGTTCTGCTGTGCAGGGTACCCGCTTTACCTCCTCGCCTTTCCTGCCCACTGCTTTGAATCTCCCAGTTATCACAGGCGTTGGGTTCCACATCCAGTGCGAAATGCAGAACCATTCTGAACGCAACGTAATGCAGGTTTGGTAGGCTTATTTTCAGAACGCCTTCATTTTTCAGAGACTAGGGAAAACAGATCAAAAGCTCTTTGACCTTTATCAACACAAACATCTACAACTCCACAGCACGTGTGCAGGGCGTCTATCCCAGTGAACGCATCTCTTCCAAACACCGTGTTCCCAATGCGCTCTATGCCTCAGCTCCTCTGACCTCTCCTTTTTCTTCTGGCTGGAGTTTGGTCTGCGGCAACACTTCATCTAAGCTGGAAAGGTTTCTATTTTATATGTCAAGGCAACTCTGGAAAGCTCCAAAGCGAACAGAAATGTTTCATTTATCAGAGTGGTATATCTATGCATTTTCCTACATTTTCCAAAGGGAATGTATGTCATACTAAAAACATTAATTGTTGGGAGTTCTAGAGAATGAACATGCATTATGCCAAGGACTACTTTAAATATTTACAGCATGTTGTAATCATATTTTATGTGACTTTTGTTGTAGAATGACTCCCATATGAGTCTGATATCTTCAAATGTGCCTTCAGCAGAATTTCTTAATTCTATAGGATTTTTCCATAATGACAAGAAGAAATAATATTTGGATTCCTTGTCTAAATAACATAATTTTCTTAAGGTAGACCTCTTTCTCTTTGGTGTTTATATGACAATCTACTTTCTAAATGTGGCTGTATTTGCTGTTAAGTTTTCAAAGTTTGGCTATAGCCGTGTGAATACCCAGCTACCAGTCTGCATGTAGGTGCCGAAATTGCACGCCCAAACTAAATATGTGTGATGCACCATTTTTTGCCCCTTAGCTTCTTTGCAAAATCCGTAATGATACTTTTTGCTTCATTCTGCTTTTGCAGAATGTGAAATATTTCCTTGCTGCAGGTTGAAATCCCAGTTCAGAAACAATTGTTCCGGAAGCAGCGGCGGTCCACACGCAGCATAACTGAGCGCTGCCTAAAGGAGCGATTGCAAAGTGGGAGGTACATTTTTATCAGTGTCTGTATGGTTTGTTGTGGAGACGCATTAGACCACGGCTCACGCAAGGAAAGGGGTGTAACATGACAATTACCTCCGTGTCATATAGATAAAAGTCAGACTCAGAGCTATTGAATATTCTACCTGATAAAATGTAAAGTCGGTACTCAGCCTACAGGAGGGAGAGATGGGAAGGGCCAGCAGGTTATTCTCCATCTCCTCCCGGTACACGGCTGTGCTCGCTCTGATCTAAAGCTTTGCTTGACAGTTACCAAGCCCCAGAGAACATGGTTATTAAACAGTGGGGTTTGTCACATCCCGGGAAGGTTATCACGCTGTCTGCGATGCTTGTGTACATAACACCCCTGCAAGGAAGCCATCAGCGTTTTGCCAAAAGCAGCGACAGTCCAAATGGTGCTAGACTTTGTTACCTTGTCAACCAACGCAAAATGCAGTTTTGCTCCAGTGGATTTGCATCTTTGGGCATGAGGTGCTGTTTTGCTCTGTGCTGGGGACCCAGAATAACAAGTGACAAAAAGAAACCACAAGCAGACAAATGGGCAAAAATTATCTGGTATTTCTGAGCATTTCAATACATTATTTCTTTTTCTTACACGTCTGTCAGTCAGCCTGTACCTCTGGCTGTGTCTTTGTCTTGCTGCAGGACGTGCAATGTGAGTTTGAACACTGCAATTGTCCAGTGCTGAAAAACAGACGGATGACTCATCTGAACACAGGCTGGTTTGGTGGCTTTAGTGTTTGATTGACTTGTCCATATAGAAATGACGGGACATTAAAAAAGCACAAACAACACATGCGGTGTGCAGCTTGCTGCTTCTCCTGCAGCGCGTGGAGCTTTCACCCAGAGATTTCCAGGGCAAAGCAATGTCTTCAGCTGCCTCTGAACCAGCCGTCACGGGATGAAATCTGTGTGGGGAAAGAAGATGAGGCCACTGAGCAAATGAATGAATCAGTGTCAAGTACTGAGAAAGAATGGTGTAGAATTAATTCTTTTCCCTTGTAGATCTTTTATTCGGTGCCAGCGATGGTATTAATTTCCCAGGACTTTGTACAGTTGACCCTCCATGAAATGTATACGTAGGAACTGAGATATTGTTCCTCTCTATCCACTATGGAAGCATTGCTGGGGACATTAAGAACTGAAGATACCCCCACAATCACTCTACCTGCTCAACTACTGCTGTATTTATGTATTAATCTATGATGGTTGGCTGAGGAGCAGTCAATTGAACTGCCTTTTATCCATATGAATTCCATGTGAATCATCCTGACGGCTTTGCAAAGGAGGCTGTTGCAGGACTGACAGTGCCTGAAGGATGAACAAAGGTTTCTGCCTAGCTTAAGACAAGTAACCAGAGACACCAGCTATAAATCTGCAACTTTTGTACTGAGATAGTTGGGACTTACCTCTTCTACCTGCCCCATAACATCCGGAGATATCACAACCCCCTGGATACCCAGGCTGCCCAGGCTGCCCTCTGACACCGGGAAAGCCTTGAGGACCAGCACTCCCAGGGTAACCCTTCGGACCTGGTTTCCCCAGCACAACTTCTCCTGGTGGGCCTGAAGAAGGAAAAGCACTGTAAGATGTAGCACATCTACTTTAGCCGCTTCAGTGTAATACCTCTTCTATATTTTCCCCATCCTACATGTCGGCTAATATTCTAAGTATTGTTTCCTCATTTGGTGGAAAAATAAGACCTGCTGCATGGAACACCTCTTCTGAATCCCAGTAACTAGAGGGCTTATTCTTGACCTTAAGGGTGCTCAGCTTGGCTGAAAATGAAGCCTAGTTATGAGAATCCAAAGTCCAGCTACGTGTGAATGCAGAAAATCACCTTAACTGCAGGATCCATCCCAGCGTCATTGTTTTTTGTGTTTTTACATCTCAACTCTAAAATTTTAAATACAGAAGAATACGTTTGACCACACTGTCTTGATAGTGCCTGGTTTGGTGCGTCAGTGGCAAACCTCCCACTGATTTCAAGTAACAGGCATCAGGATGGAGGAGTACGCCAAATCCTAACAGATTACTCAAAACCCCCTTGTGTTCCATGAGCAGAATTTTCAGACCTTCTATCCCCTGAGCACCTGGTTTTGCATGCAAAAAGGCAGCAAAACTAAAACTCCTTGGATGTGTCTCAGGTCCTTAAAATACATCATTACCTGGGAATGGGTACCAGAGGGAGGAGACAGCCTGGAGCAGTCCCTGGTGTCCTAGCGGGGATGAACCATCCCGGATGCCGCCAACAGCGCTGCGGCGGGAAGGTCAGTCTGCCCCACCACAGTGGTCTTAAGGCTGAATGACGCTTTGAATCTGGAAGCTGGTGGGCTTCAGCTGGCCCCACCGGGTCAATACAAAGAGGTTGTATTCACTCTACCTGTTCTGCCTCTGGGTCCTTGGATCCCTTCCTCGCCAGCTCCAGACGTCCCTTTTTCTCCTTTGGGCCCCGGGGCACCTAATCGCAGATAAGAGATGAGTGTCACTTCACTGCATTTTTTTATTTCACCCTGATTTAAGTCTCCTGCAGTCTCCTCGCCCGGTTATTAGATATTAAATGGAAGGAGAGTCACAGCCCTTGGCCACACAAAGAAATATCCATTTCTTTCAATTCTGTCTGGGCACCTACTCTCTTTTCCAGAGTAGCCATTTGGATCAACAGGGCTCCAACTAACATTGATTTGTAGCCTGATGCGGGTGAAAATGGAGATTTTTTCCCAGAGAAATTCACAGCACCGGTGTTAGTGCACTGGCCTGAGTGCGAGGTCCACTCCCATGTTCTTCACTTGGATCAGACAAATCACAAAGCTGAACCGTCTCTTCGATTGTTGTTTTCTCGTGAAATTGCTCACGAAACCAGTACATCTCAGTGAAACACAGGCATTTTGTCAAAATACCAGTTTTCAGATTTTTAAGATGACAATATTTTGATCACCCGTGTCCTTAAGATTGTTTTTCAGTGAGATCTGTCTTCTTCCATCTCCTCGCTCGACAGGCTGGAAACATCTGCAGGTTGTTACTTCCCTTTGCTCTTAAGTGACATTTTGATAAGCTCTGAACAGATAAGCTGTGCAGATACCAGATAAGACGGAATAGTGCCAGAGCAAGGAGTTAAAGAGAAGGCGTCTAGTTGCTTAGAGGTGTTAAGACAATCATGAAACCAATGTTTTTCATTTTATTTTGACAGACAATTACTCGAGCCACTGACAAACGTTGTCTGCAAATCCAAGCAAAACGTATTTCCACCATTCACTCATTCATGGGTAATAACTGAAGCCACTTTCTGAAATTACATTAATTTATTTCTTTAGTCATGTGTGAGGCTGTTGTTGGAACTGCTGCTCCAGAAACCTACTTCCACTTTCAGTATTACCACAGTTGCCTCACGCCTTCCTTCACTGTTTTTCAAGACTCATCACTTCTGCCCAGAGGTGATCTCTTCCACCACCACGTGTCCATCCAAATGGCTGTTTCTTTTGCCTTTCTGTAGGGAAAGCCTCCTGCCCTCTAAAATTAAACTCTCCGTCCCCCGAAGCCTACACACGGTATCAAACTGGCCTTCCTCTCAAAGCAGAGCTTGCAAAAAGAATGGGCTGCATCTGCCTTCTCCCCATTCCTTGAACTACCTAACTTGGGTTTCTCTTCCTAGAAGAGAGAAGTCCAAGAGGAAAATAGCAATGAGATGACATGCGATAATATTATGGATTATTTTTACAGTACTGCTTGAGGCGCTACAATGTTTAGTTAAAGTGCCAAAGATATAGTCAAAAATGCTCATGAATGCTTCTGTCCATACCTCGTTCTCCAGGATACCCATCTTTGCCTGGCTGTCCAGGGATGCCATTTTCTCCTCTTTCTCCGTTGCTCCCAGGGGGACCTGGAGGACCTGGTGGTCCTGGTTCTCCTGGTTTTAACCTTTCTTCCCAAACAGGAACTGGCTTCCTTGCATGTTCATGAATGAATGAGTCAAATTTCAACACATGAGCTGAGAAGGGAAGACAGAAAACGAATGTTTCCTTGGCTGGGAAATTCAGAAAAGAGACAAACCTAGGGGATGTTATCTAAAAAGGTACTCAAAACTGTCAGCTAGTGCTAAAAGGCTGCCAGGCCAAACTGAGAAGGCCAGAAGCTGAAGAGGAAAATGGGCAGCTGAGTCATGACTTTGCTGCCTGACCTTGGGCAATCCTCTGCTTCTCTCCGTGCATCACAGCACAGGGGATTTACCAAAAATGCCTCGTCGCACGAGGAATCGGCACAAATCACTGAAAGAATAATTTTCCATTTGAGAAATGAGGGAGCCTTTGCAAAGTGCCAAAGGGTTTTCCAAACAAATATTTCAGGGGTCTCTGTGCTAATGCCACCCAATAAAACCAACGTAGCACCGAGCGCCTGTGATGGGGCATTTGCTACGCGTGGTGCTTGGCATGGCAGAGGGTGGAGGAGCTCCCCAGGTGACTACAGCTTCCTGCTGTCTCCTCTCTGGTTTTGTTCACCACTGCTGGAGAGACGGGAACACGTTTGGGAGCTGGGCTGGTGGTACTCACTCTGAATCATCCGCTCACAAGCCTGGCTAACGAGCTGGTAAATTGTGGCCAAGGACTGTGGTTCCCCCTAAAGTGAAACAATTTTTTTTATTAAAAAAAAAAGGAAGTATTACTATCTTTAAAAAAGGTTCGATATCATAATGCTTGATAGCTTCTGTCCGTTCTTTTTCTCAGCTTGAGTTTCAGAGATATTAATTACTGTGAAATGTGGCTTTATTTATTTATCACAAAGCTCTGAAGCCATAAAATTGAAATTGGGAAACATCAATAATTGGTTTTCTTCTGCACATCAAAAAGCCCAGACCGAATCTCAATAATTACCGAAGCTGCCAAAAAAGGGAAAGTAAATGTCACTTTCAAACTTTATCAAAAAATATGCTAAGCCCATAAGTCAATGTTCTGTGATATGTAAAACATTTAATACGATCAGATATTACAACATCCTATCTTTGTCTAAATCTTTTATGAATATTGATTCTTACTGTTACTGTATTCTGAATAAATCATATCTGAGGGGTTCTTTAGAAAGTTTTACTAAAGTGGGAGAAGTGATTAAAATGCAAAAAGCCACTTAAAAATAAACACTGACTCTGTCTGTGAAAATTCATCACTAACGCACTGCATACTTCCAAAAACGTTTATAGAATATACATCTCTGTCTGGATCACTGTGCAGATTACCCAGATTTAAACAAAAGCTTGGCACAACACCCAAGGGAGGGAAAAAGGAAAATTCCAGTGCAAAAAAAAGTATAGAAAATGAAAAGCTGGTGGGAACGGAAGCGAACGGTGTTAAAAATTTTAATACTGAAGCATTAACTTGAGACAAAAGCAGTCTGTGAAATGCAGCTCACTCCCGTCTGAAGCCTAATTCACATAAATCATTCTTGGCAATGAGACTCAGACTCATAAAAGGACACGGGATTTCTTTTTATCCAGAATTCAGGATAAGAAAAACTTCCTCTCACAATAAAATAGCCTTCAAAGGTGGGGTAGATCTCCTGACATCGAATGCTCTGTGCTGGGGCATGCCAGACGCCTAGTACAAACCAGTCCCCTCTTACACAATACGTTGAAAAAGAGCAACTCAGTCAAGTCAAGTGGTTTTGCCTTTTCCTTCTCAGCAAATAAGGGATTTTCAGGTGGCATTTCTTCTTCACTACTGCAGTTGATACTAGGGAGCTCCTGGCTGCTGCAGGATTATTTATATCCCGGTGCAGGCGAATGGAAAGGCAACAAGCTATAGGTACGTGAAGTTATTCAACACTAGGAAGGTTTATATGTGTAAGCATAGCTTGCAAAGCATGTTACCGCATCCACTCTTTTGGGTGTAGGACACAGGGACAGTGTTGCTGCCTAGCACCACAAAAACTCACTTTCTCTCCTCTTTCTCCTTTTGGACCCGGCAGCCCCTGCAAGGAAAGAAAAGGAACAATAAAAGTCTAGGGAAAGGAAGAGGAGAAGAAAACAACAACAACGAAAAATGGGGACGTGGGTTAGCTTAGTGGGACACGGAGCACAGAGTTTATTTTTCCCACTCATCATTTCCTTGACCTCATGACAGTGACTAGAAGAGCTTTGAGCTCATAGGAATATTTTGTCTTCTTTTCCAAGAATAATAAAGCAGCAGCTGGAGCAGTGGCATAAAGCACCATCAATAGGGATGCAGAAATTCCTCAGATACAATCTTAGAACAGATTTCCCGACACAGCAGGTGGGTTTTAACATCTGAGAAGTAGAAATAACTGTGGCATCTAGACCTGCGGTTGCCCCTACAAGCCCACTGCTGGCTACTCCAGCTCAGGACTGACTCTTGCGTTATTCCAGAATCTGACACCAGAAGTTTGTTTGGATGTTGGATTTTGTGTAGCTTGTGAATCTATAGAGAGCAAAGAGAGGTGGGGTTTGTTAAACACTTTGTCAACAGTTAAGTAGCCTGGGCTCTGTACATCCAGACATCTTAACAAGGACAAATGTGAATTAAAACTATTCTTTAGACTCTGAAGGAGAACTGCTGTGGGAACAACTTGTTTCCACTCAATTATTTCATGACTTGGCCTTCTTTGAGACGCAAAAGCAGAAACTTACTGTTGGCCCAACATCACCTGGAGGTCCCTTCTCTCCACTGCTGCCTCGGGAGCCTGTCACTCCTTGGAAACCCTGCAGACATTAATTACAAGACACAGATAAAAGTCCAGCTACTTCCTAACATTATTCTTTTTCTGTGCAAGGTTGACATCTCCCTACAGCTC
The DNA here is from genome assembly GCF_965231255.1 of Vanellus vanellus. Lineage (NCBI taxonomy): Eukaryota > Metazoa > Chordata > Aves > Charadriiformes > Charadriidae > Vanellus > Vanellus vanellus. The sequence continues at coordinate 15,228,334 of NC_138920.1, forward strand.
CCGGGGCACCAGCAGCTTGAGTTTAGAGGACTCTAGCAAGGGCATTGTAGCCTTAAGGTTTATGTCAGTACCTCGTCCAGCCACGAGTCCAATGTTAAGAGTACATCATGTGTGAGTCATGTTCACATCATTTCCTATTACTATCTCAATTATGGTCAAGCCAGCAAAGCTGAGGTTTGCCAACAAGCTGCAATGTGTTTTTCACCCTACAGCCTTTAGATCCTTCATTATCTATTCAGACTTAGACACAGCCTAGAGCACAACCCTTTTCTTCCGCCTCCTAATACCACTCTGTTCTTTTCTTTTTCCTTTAAGACCTGTGTTTGTCTCTAATACATTATAACAGTAACAGCAGCTTAGAGAGCGGGAAGTGCCTTCTTTGGTCATCTCCTCTTTGTGAAGTTTCTGTGCCCTTTGGAGCCATAAAGGGAACAAAAAAATAAGCCAAAAACAACCAGTAAAAATACTTTCTTTTATAATTTTCCAGCTATTACGTTTAAGCTCAGTAGAGATTAGCGACTCCTCTGATCAGTGAAAATGAAAGAAGTCTTCACGGCAGCACCAGAACAGCTTTCAGAGCTTGCTCTGAAGGCTACAGTGCTTCCTCGTATTTGGAAAGCTGAAGTTCAACCCTGCTGGCCTCACATCTTCCCCGGGACGAGCAAGTCGAAGTTATGAGCTGAATTCAATCTTAGCTCCCACAAATACCTGACTTCACCACAACTACTGTGGTGTCTAATGCAAAGACAGCATTGAGCAATCTCCATCTTACAGTATTCAGGAATGCCAAATTCCTCATAATTCAGCAGTAACTATCTGGTCCACCACCCATCATCTAAACCCAAATTTGGTTCAGTTTCCCACGTAAAGTGAAGGGCACCTGTTTCACAGAACTTGAAAGGGCTGTGGTACCTTCAAATTAGCAGATGGATGTAAATGAACAGATCTTCTTAAGGTTCTGCTATCCTGGGCACAACAGAGTGTAAATACACCTATCTACATACAGCCCTGGCGGCAGATATTGGAAACGGGGGGGGGGGGGGGGGGGAATCCTTTCACACCTGCCTGCATCCTCCAGCTCCTGCTGATTTCAGTCTAACGAGCCCATATACCTCAAACTCAACCAACAGCTGAAAAACAGTGGCACCAGGAAAGCAAAAATGGCAAAAGCATCTCCTTGCTGGGTGAAAGCTTCTCCAGAACTTGCCAGAAGAAGTCAAGGTTTTTCTTCTTAACATTGACAATGGCAGGGAAAGCGGACATCAGCACAATGTGCCAGGTATTCCCCGGGATGCCCTAGAAGGGGTTTTGCCCTGGCCCCTCTGGGTGACAGCCGCTCAGCAGAAACCCCCAGCCCCTGCTGGTGCGGAGATTTCGATATGCGTCACTCATAGTGAGTACTCACCCTTGGTCCAGGAGGTCCTGGAGGCCCAGCTGTGCCTTCTAGTCCCCTCACCCCCTGCAAAGCCAAATCCGGTCATTTATTAACGAGAGGATTCAAAGAGACCTAGTAAGCAGTGAGGTGGGTTTTCCATCTGCTGGTTTTAACGGGAGCTTGCTAGGAATGGGCAAAAAATGCATCTGCCACACAGGCAAGAAGGGTGACACCTGGTCGAATTTGGCCAAACCTGAGATCATCCCTTTTTTTTTTTTCCCCCTCAATCCCTCTGGCTTTGTGAAAAGACCATTCACTTATGTACTGAGTGCATTAGGAGAGCTGGATGTTTTGGGTCTCTGCTCATAAGCTCACAGCAGGATTTTAGGCACCCATGCATGGAAACTCAGAGGTGAGGTATTTTACCTTTGCACCTTGAAGACCATCCCTGCCTGGAGCTCCCTGCACACCAGGAATGCCCTGTAAATCAGAATTGCTGTGTAAAGTTGGCATTTGATTATCATTGCCTAATTCATCTTGTAACAGGGACATAAGAAAAAGATGGAAGAAGACAGAGAGTTATTCATTAAACAGAACAATCACTGTTATCCCACCTCTAGTTCCATTATATCTAGCTTCCAGATAGGTCTTTCTTTCTGGCACCAACTGACTCAGTTTCCCTTGGGAAAGTGATGATACTCCAAAATTAAAGACATTTTCCAAGCAGACAACAGTAACAACTCTACAGCTTTTCAGTCCTGCTTAAAGTAGTTACTGGGGAAAATGGGCAAATCTTTGAGACAATTAGAAGGAATGGTGTCTACCATTACCTGCATGCCAGGACTTCCAGTGTCTCCTTTCTCTCCTTTAATTCCTGGTGGTCCCTTGGGTTAAAACAGAAGGACGTAGTCAGGCACGCTGCAGCATCCTCTAAGGCACACAGCATCCTGCTGCTCCACATCTGCGTCCCCGGTTGCTCCTGCTCTCTACAGTGCTACAGGGTACCTTACAGCCACAGCATGTCCATGGGGATTCTGTTGTCCCAGACATACACACAGCAGCCTCCACCTCCACTCCTTGCCAAGCAATGCTGATCATGGCAAAGAAAAATGCCTGAATACTCCCCTGGGCTGTTTTCATTAAAGGCACATTAGGGAGAGTCTGGACAAAGGCAGTCTTTTGCCAGAATGACTAAGTGCAGGGCCTCGTCAGAATGAAAAAAAGTTCCTCTGTCTCTAGTGCAGCTGTCCAGCTGTTAGCAAGGATGATGTAAATACATAGATCACATTTGGGGGGCTTTATTGAGGCACCCATTTCTGAGACATGTTCTAGCTGCAAGTGACAAAAAAGGTAGTTGAAGAGGTCACATACCACAGGACCCTGAACTGTGATTCCTTGGGAACCTGGAGAGCCTTGCTGACCACTAGGACCCTCTGGCCCTACTTGTCCAGGTGGGCCTGGTTCACCCTAAAGCCAAAGACATGAAATCAAACATAAGGAAAGGAAGCATTTAGCGCCTGCTGTCCACGTGGGCTGCACTGCACGACCTGGGTCAGCGTGAACCGTCTACAACATTCAAGATGAAGTCAGGACAGCGAAGGGATCTCCAGTAACCTCAGCTGCCTTTGCCTTTTAGGTCCAAGGTTTTGGGGCATCTTTCATGAAAAGCACGATTCCCCTTCCCAAGCAGCGGGTCATTCCTGTTATTCAAGGTGGCCAGAGAGCAAAGGGAAATGTTCCTTAACCCATGGATGAGATCTGCATTGATTCTTATTCCTTCCCCAAGATCTTTCCCCTTTAACCATGCTGCTTTCCCAGATGTTATCCCAAAGAAGGGGACCAATGGGCTGGTCTGGCTCTGCCCTGTGTTGATTGGTGGAGCAGTCAACACTTGCACCAGGGCTTGCTCCAGTCCCCAGGGTTTGGGGATTCAGACCCATTCATTCCCTAGGCTCACCTTGGGGCTGCTGCTGAAGGCTTTGTGCGGGTCTTGCTCTGCTTCGCTCCTCACGCTGCTCTTCCCCAGAGCAGTCCCAATCTGCCTGGTTTGGAGGCTTGGCAGCCAGAACAAGCCCAGCACAAAGGCTGACCGTTTCCCAGCAAGGTGGCTTTCAGAGAACATTGCTGACCACATTCGTTGCATTAATTCAGCGCAATCAGGCTTATCATCTCAATTTCCGAAGCCCAACAGAGCATTTAATTAAGAATAAGTGATCCCTTCCTCCTCAATGTGTCGGTCCTTTAGGCTCTGCTTGGGCTCTGCTTGGTGCAGTGAGACAGTCCCCAGCCTACGGAGTCCAGCTCAGGCCAGGAATGAACACGTCCAGCTGCACTGAGGACTCCGCACTCCTGCATCATGCCTCCAACACAGCCTGAAGCAAACAAAGCCGGTGGTAGGGCTACATATCAAGACTCACCTTGGGTCCTGGTTCCCCCTGCTCTCCTTGCGGTCCTCTCCTCCCAGGGCTGCCCTGCCAGTAGGACACAAAAGTACTGTTATGAAGACCATAATCTTCCTTGCAGTGGAACCAGGAGCCTAGGGGACAGGAGTTGGTGCGCTTTGCTGCGCACAGTGAAAGATGTTTCCTGCCCCAGAGAGCTCACAGCAAATGGAGACAAGAGGAAAATGAAACAAGTCATCCAGCAAACGTGGAAGAGGGGAGAAGAGAGGAACAGCACAGCCCCTCCGTGGCAGGCGGTGGGTGCGCTCACCGCCAGCAGGAAGACATGAACTTTCAACCTGTTCCACCTCCTCCCTCCAACTCCCCCAGCAAACCCAGGCTGAGACAACGTCATATATGAACATGGGAACGTGCTTGAGAAGAAAAAGCGGAGGTGCTCACATCTACAACCCTTTGGGACTAACTTGTTTTTTATGATACCATCCCGAGAGAACAGACACATGCTGAGACTGGGGACAGCAACCAGCTCTGGGGAGACCTGGCTTAGCTCTGCATCTTCATAACTGCTGGATGGAGAGATAAAACCAATCTTCTGGCATGAACCAGTATCATGTGAACATTTGACAGCCTAATCTGAAAGTTTCTATTCTTGAATCTAAAAAAACCCAATAGATTTCAGTTAAGAAGCACGGGCAGGGAGCTTTGGGAAAGGTGCTTTCAGAAGAGCCCAGAAGCTCATTTCAGAAGTCAGCTGGACCTGCTCAAAAACACTCATTAAGGACAGCGATAAACACAAGGTGGGACATAGTCTTGTGAACTGAAATTTTAAAAATAGCAACGAGTGCTCTTGTAACTGCAGCAAATTACCAAGGGTTTAGTGGTGTGAGGATAAGGTTATGTGTCAAAACCGTATTTTCTCTAATGCTTAAGAGTCCTGCTCTTTAAAGAGTTGTACTGCGGAGATGTTTAAACCACAGGGCAATGCAAGCTGGTAATTATGCACTTAGGATATTGAAGCAAACTGTGATAGTGGAGTGCGCTATGTAATTAAACTTCCACTGGAATGAGCGCGTAATTACTCTGCAATGAGGCGCTGTTCCTTGCAAAGGGTGGAACCGAATTCACAGTTAAACCCCAGTAACGCAAGGGGTGATCTGAAACCTTTTCACTTGAGCAAGGAGGCCAATGGCTTTTTAATGGTTATTTTCCAGGAGTAAAGCTCCCGGAGTAGTTGAAATGGGGTGCTCTGGACACGTCGTCAGGTTCCGGATGCCTTGTGCAAATAAAACATTTTTCCCCATATTTCCAAAATGCAAACGTTTTGCTAGCTGCTTCCTAGTGCTTAACTGGAATATTCCCTTCTGCAATTTAAGCCCACAGTGACTCTCCTGCGTCCATAATGGATAGGACAAAATATTGCATTTGCCCTTTATCCCTGAGCACGTTACATAGTAATGACTGTTATCACTTCCCTCCCGTTTCCTTCAGGGTTTTCTTGCAGGTCACCTTCACTGTAAAGAGAAAGCTTTGGGGACAGTCAGAATCGCAGTCTCCTCCTTCTTACACTGCCCACCCACACAGACAGTTATATGGCCCCCACTTAACACAGAAACCAGATAGGAAGGTTTTGTGGCAGTTTGGTTTTTTTTTCCATTTACAAAGAGTTTCACAGCCTCTGATCCATGAAATCTCTGCGGGCAACAAGGGTGACCCGTCCTCCCCTCCTAAGAGGATTAACATGGCACCAGAACTGCTCAGTCTGTTCCCAGCTGCAGCTGTTGCGGTGCCAACTCGCCATCTCCCCATTTCATCAACATCTGAAACCTCAAGGATACCTCTCAGCCTTGCCCTGGCACGAGGAGGGCATCAAAGCTCCCTGAGATAGGATGAAAGGAAACAGCCTCAAGTTGTGCCAGGGGAGGTTTAGGATGGATATTAGGAAAAATGTCTTCACCAAAAGGGTTATCAAACACTGGCACAGACTGCCCAGGGAAGGGGTGGAATCACCATCCCTGGAGGTATTCAAAAGATGGGAGACGTGGTGCTGAGGGACGTGGTTCAGTGGTGGTCTTGGCAGTGTTGGGTCAATGGTTGGACTCAATGATCTTAAAGGTCGCTTCCAACCTAGATGATTCTATGATTTTGAAACCTCGTGGAGCCCCAGCAGCGTTATCCTCATGCCTGGCATGCCCAAACAGCATGAAGCAACACCAGTGCGTGCAATATACTGTGTGGAAGAGTGAACTTACAGGGGGCCCTGGAGGTCCTGGCAAGCCCGGGCGGCCAGAAGTACAAGAGCAGGCAGGAGCTAAGGAAGGGCAGGTCTCCTCGTCCCTCTGAAATGAAAGCAATCCAAAGTGGCATGAGCAGCTGCGTAGCAAGAGCGGGATGGATCACAGGTAACATTCTTTATTTTTCTGTCAAAAAACAAGTTTAGACAAAAAATATGAACCAGCCCTGCCTGAAATTTGTGTAACACAAGCTGGAAGATAATTTTCGCCTTGCCAAGTATTTTTACACCCGACAATTGAGAAGAAAACTTGAAAGGGAAAGGAGGGGGATGTTGTGACTCAGGGCTGAGGTGGCAGCAAAGCCGTAGGACTGTCAGGGCTGCTGTCACAGATCAGTTCATGACAGGAGGGGTATACGCTGCACCGGGATTTGGAGATTTCTTTCCTTTTGAAGCAAACTCAGTTTTGTTCACTTCACTAACAAACACACAGATATTATTCCCAAGAGAAAAGGAAAAAAAAAAATGGTTTCCATCTTGAGTTTATCAAAACCATTTGCGGTGACATTTCAGTGCCACGGACTTGTTCCATCACCCCCAGCTTCATGTCAATTAGCAGAGTGGTCCCTCTTGTCTTACCAGCGCGGGGAGATCACAGCATTTGTCTTCCTCTGCCCCTACGCTGCTGCACACGATCTGCAAAGACTGCAGCTGGAACTGTGGAAAAAAGAGGGTTTGACAAGAAAGTAGCATTAGCACACACGGTTCATCACCAAATCTCATGACATTCGAGTGCTAAAAATAATCTTCAGTAATGATTTGACAGGACTCCTCCATGTGGTCCCAACTATAATTGTCCCCCAAAAAGCCACAACATGATAAAAACCCCTGGCCATCGAGGGTTTGACAAGCCCTCAGGTCTCTGTGTCTTGCTAAGCACCTCAACAAGCAGCTTCACACCAGCGAAAGCCAAGCGTCCAATTTACTCACAGTCCTGCAACAGCGGGCAGGACCTCAAGTAATTGGGCTTCAGCATCACCAAAATGTGAAAGCAAACTTTGCTTTGCCCCCCTTAGGGGCACAGAGATAAGAGTAAACGTGGCAGAGCATTTCCCAGGGCAGATGTGGTCCCCTCCCAAGAACCCCCAACCTGTCTCTCTCACCACATCCTTCACAACTGCCACATCTTCCCGTTCCGATGAACAAAGGAGCAGACGCTGCACAAAGCCAAACCAAAATAATGAGGCAGAGATATTTTTTTGCTTTCCTTGACACCGTTTCTCATCTTTTTTTTCCCTTCCTCTCCATGCATTTGACAATGAGCGAGCTGCACAGCCCAGGGAGTGGGACATGCAGCACACAGATATAGATGAGCCCCGTAGATCAAGCGGCATTTAAAGTTATGTTAAATTAAATAAGGTTCCACGATAACCAGTGATGAGACACTCTGTCTTCTCGAGGGCAGCAGAGCTGTGGAAGACGTGAAGCTTTGCTGGGCTTGAAAGGCAACGGGAGTAGGGACAGCACGAAGCTGTTCGGTACTCAGCTGGATCTGGCTGGCAGGGAGAATTTGGGAGGAACAGGCAAAGCACAGATTCCTGCCTTGTTGGCCACAGGCTTGCGATCAAATTGCCACAGAATGTATTTAGGAAATAAGTAAATACCGCCTGAGTAGCACTGTCCCCTGGTTTGATATACAGCTGACCCCATATCTTACAGGCAATTCCGATGTCCGCTTTTTCCCTGGTATATCCCAGACCTCTGCTTCTCTCTTTGCAGCTGGGGAGGCTTATGGGACAAACTGTTTTTACTGCACGGATTTGGGGCAAGGGAAGTTGTAAATCAGCTGTTTTCCCCTGGACTGCTAGATCTAAAAGCAGAGCCGAGGAGTAAAAGCTTTGCGTAAGTCGTGAATGATTTTCTACAGTCCCAATAGCATATTGGGAGGGATGAACTCCCCCCTTATTCTGCACATTTTTAACAACACTCCTGTTTTGTGGAGTAAGTCTGGCAACAGACTGCCAGGCGATGGCATACACGGGTGGTTTTGCCCTTAGGACGGTGCATGGGGCTGTCACAGGACTTGACGCCGAGCCCGCACTTGCCCTTATTCTTTCCTCTTGCAGGGAGCGGGCTCTCCGCCGCGCTGTGCCATGCAGTGAGGACATACCCGCAGGCTGGCACCGAGTGTTTGGGTTGGTTTTTTTTTTTTCAAGTAGCAGCTGGCAAAGAGCCTCTATACTGAAGACTCTCTTCCTCTCGTTTGCGTGCAGACAGGTGAGCCCAAATGCGCTGGAGACTGAGGTGCAGCGAACCCTGTTCCCGTCAGTCACCGGCGTTTCCCGATATCCCGCCGTGGGGGCTGATGCGCTCAACATTCCCTGGCAGATGCAATTCCCAAACCCCCCCCATCTGTTTCAGCATCTTAGCGCAGGAGCTGTGCTTCCCTGGTCCCCAGAGGATGCAGCCAGCTGAAGGCACCTCCGGGACAGGCACACGCTGCCGCCCCTGATCACAGACCTCAAGCAGAGGTGGGAGGCGAGGGGGAGAAACACCGCGCTGGGAAAGCTCATTAAAATCGCAGAGATCAGCGGGATCAGGACACGGTCGTGCGTCACAGCAGCGTTTGGAGGCACTCGGAGCAAGAATGATGCGAGATGGCACTCCTCTCCATCTGCCCACCCCAGCCAGCTCCAAATTGAAGCCTCCCCGCTCTCCGACAGCACGCCCCACTGGGCACTCACCGGCGCAGACCCGCTCCTGGGTCCTCTGGTCCTTGTCACTTTTCCCAGCATGATGAAGCCAGCGGTGGAGATGCTGCCGAGGGTGTTGATAGGTTTCTCTGCTATTTTCTTACAGTCCAGATAGAGTGTGATCTTGAAGTGGCTCACGGCCAGGCGCACCTGGGCGGCAGGCGGAAAGAGGCGGGTTGGAGCCCCGCGATGAGATGGGGGGGTCTTTTAAAGACAGTAATGCCTTCTGCCCAGTTCCCAGACTGCTGCTGTTGCTAGCGGTGCGGTTTTAATGAGCGAGTGGATCAAGGGGGCTCAGGAACAAGTTGCAGTATATGCTGTGTCTGCTGTGCAGCACTGCACTTTTCCCTGATGTTCCCCTCACCTCTCCTTTGGAGAAGCCTTTCTGGAGTTGTATTAAATAATTCAGTTTTCAGAACTAGCTGAATAATGAAGCTGCCTACAGATACTGATGGGAACTGCTCATTGCTCATTTGGGTGGAATGCCTTTGCTCTGAGGACATAGATGGCCAAAAACCTCTGCTACGAGTGATAAGGTGGCTTTCTTGTAAGGCTAGATTTTTTTTACCTTCCTTTCAGCACTAAATGGTCACCAAAATCCCAAACTAAAAAAAAAATGTTTGATTTTTCAATATTTCCTGATTATGAAGACCTAAAAACCTCTCAGCTTTGGAGTTTCTAGGGGGAAGGGAAAAAAATCAATAGGTGGAAATCATATTTTGAACATGGGATGACCCTTAATTCTTTACAATCATAAACTTCAGCATATCAATAAGTTTGCCAGTTCCCTAGCAATCTGAATGCAAAGCAGTTGTACAATCACTCTTTGCTTTGAACAATACACATTGATGGCATTATACTCTTAGACTGGAGCAAGATCATGAGCCACATTTCTCCCTCTCGTGATAAGGACCTTATGAAAGCTCCCATAGAATATCTTCTTCACTTCCTGCTGGTCAAAGGAGACTTCCTGTAAATCAGCCTTGTAGTCGTGATTGAAATAGGTCAAGGATTTCTTACTGGCTACGGGGAAAATAGGACAAATAACAGCTTAGAATTAAAAGAGAAATTGGTTTCACCCACATACTGAACAGTAGTAAATAAATAGTCTTAAATATGGTGAAAGACTTCGTATGTTATAATGAAATACATCTGAACAGTGGAAAAGAAAATATGTAAAAATAAAGAATATGATACAAGTAGAATAAAAACGGAAGTATGTCTTTTAATTGTGCTAGGAAACATTTAAAATGCAAGGCTGGCCACAACAACAAAGCTTCCCCACAACTGCCACTGTATAACAAGAACATTAAAACATTAAAAATTTCCAAGTGAGTAGTAAAATGAGTTCTGCTGCTCACCGAAATGTATGCAAATACCTGAATTTAATGTATTTAATAAGGAACCTTACGGTCAAGGTTAACACCAAGGAGGGGCTGGAAGTCCTCGTCTGTTATTTGCCACACAGCGAAGGGCTCCTTGGGGGTCTCGGGCAGGAGGCGCAGGAGGATGCTGATGGTGTGCTCGGCTGGCATGGTAAAGAGGTGGACATCGCTGGAACGAGACAAGCCGAGCCCGCGTTGGTGTCTTAAAACAGCAAGACCCAGCAGGCAACATCCTACAGACAGGGCTCCCCCGTCGCGTTTCTCCAGGGCAGCCTGGAGAAGCTTCACCCCAGGGAGCTGAACACGAAACACCAGGAGAGAGCCTGAGCCCTGTTTTGTGCATCACTCTCAGGCTGTTGAAGCCTGTGCTGAGTGATGAGCCCCCGAGGGCCTTCCCCTCGTGCCAGGGGGGGCAGTCGGTGTCAGTCCGTCAGGGCAAGAGACGCCTTGGGGAACGCCAAGACACAGCGAGTGCAGCCTTAACGCTTTTCAAAATAGAGCCCAGCTGTAGCTGACAAAACAGCCCTGCCAGGCTCCAAAACACTCCCCCAAGTCTCCTCTTCAAGAAGGAGGAAGGGTCATCATGCAGCATGGGATAAATGTTTAAGCCTTGGCAGAAATTAGCCTCAGTGTCCTTCAGGGATAAGCACAGAGCCCACAGAAGTGCCCCCTCCGGGTCCCCGGGTCCCAGCTGCAAAATTTGGGCTCAGAGCTGGCGCCCGTGGCCACGCAGCGATGCCCGTCAGGGACGGCACCACCCAGCTCCTTCTGCAGGCGCTGCCAAAGCCGTCAGGGCACGCCGGGCAGCAGCGGTGGCGAGAGGACAGAAGGCAACGAGGAAGGTCAAATTGGTTATGCCTGAAATACATCTGTAATCTGAAACAGGACACATTTGCATGGGCATACACACAACTCATCAAGTATCTTTTCAGGACTGATTCATAAGTAATGTCAAGTTCTCTCTGTTTCTGAAGGAATAATGTCCTTGAAAGGCATATGGACCAGCTGAACAAAGGGATTTGCCCATAATTTTCTGAGTATTTAGACCAAAGGGTTCTCTGAATCTCCCCCACTCTGTTTACTCTAAGAAGCTTTGCTTCTTTAACTAAGATTAAACTGAGCCAGTGCCGCAGTAATTAGGTTTTAAACAAAGTAGTGCCGAATGTCAGAAGTCAGATCACTCCTGATTTATAATCATAAAAAATAAGTGAGGTCATGGGAGCTGCCTGGCCCGCTTGGGACCCTGCGGAGAAGCCTCATACGCAATGAAACAGGGTCAAGTCACAACCCAGAGCCAGTGGTTATTCCCTCTCATCAGTAAGGGCCAAGCTGCAGAGAGCAGCTATGAGACGAATATTTTCTAGAGCAAAGATCTGCCTCCAAACCAGAGATGCTGGGGGAAGGGATTGAAGATGGAAATGTGACCTCAAGCTGCCATCGCCGAAGCGTACGTGGTTGTGGACAGAGTGCGTAAAGAATGGTGCAGTGTCCATACATAACATGATCCTTAGGTCCATCCATAGCAACTGACGCTGCTGGAAAAAAGCATTTTTGTAGAAAGGATAAACCTCACTGGGAAAATGTTTGGCTGCACCAATAATATAATGAATACTCCTATTGTGTCCCCTTAACTTCTGCGTGACATATTCCATACTCATCTTGAGGAAAGTCAGAGGTTAATTTCTTGATACATTAAGAAAAAACACTCTGGCGTTCTTTTCAGTCTACCTATGCTTTGATTTAGCTCATCATCTTTATCATTTCATTTTATGCATTTGCCAGTGGGGCCGCATCACTCATCCACGAATCAGTGATCTCCCTTTGCCGTGAGCATAGCTAGTGTGTATGCACGAGACCGACGATGAGGATGATGCCGGTCACGGCTCTGCTCCCACCTGGTCCGCTGGGTGAGCTGAGTGTCTCTGAACAGGGTGAAGGTACGGGAACCGCTGAATATGAATGGCTCCATAGCTACACCCTTAATGGAGGCGTATTCCTTCTCTACCAAGCCAAAAGCTTCCATCATATCAAATCCTGGAACAGAGAAAGAAAAACAGAAAAATAAGTGGTTAGAAAGGAGTGTAAAAAAGTGTGATTGCAGAGCGGGTAGAATTAGTGTCTAACTAGGGTGGAGAAGGCAATAGAAGAAAGTGCCATAGCAACACGAACGTCAGCAAGTTTGTGCAAACTCACTAGAAACCTGGAGTGTTCTCCACAAGTGGCAGCCAAGGAAAATAGTTTGTGTCTGTACCCACTGCACACATTTGCTGTAATCTTCTCCTCTTGGAGAAGACCAGACTACAGATGGAGACTTTCACAATTGTGTTTTCAAATCTCCAGAATGAAAAACAAATGAGAAAGAAGAACAATTTCTCCTTCTCAAGTTAGATGCAAAAAATGATCTTCAAAAGACATCATGGAATCAGTCCAGTAGTTGCTAGCAGGGTAAGAGAATTACTTCTGCTCTGAAATGCCTTGTATGTAAGAGTCAGAGAAATTAGGAAAGGACTTTAAAATATGAACATTTCCATTTCTCTCTGTTTTCACGAGACACCCAGGGGTGACCTGCCTCGTGTGGTCTACAGATTCTCCCCTGACATCTGCGACATCGCCTCCCTGGCTCGTGCAGCCTCATCTCACTCTCCCAGCTCATCATTAAAGCTCCCAGACATTTTCTCATTTCAGTTTTCTGTTCAGTAAGACAAGATCTTGCAATTGGGATTCTTTTTTTAGTTTATCTGAGTTTGCAGCAGGCTGGGATGAAGGAGATAGCTTGTTCTCTGGCAAATGGAAAGGCTACAACTTCATTACCACACATCCTTTCAGTCTGGATTCCCTCGCCCCTTCACCATGTACAATCTTCTGCAGTTTCTTGGCTTGAGTTTTTAATTCTGCCTGGGGGTTGGTCCAGGGTGCTTTATTTTATTTTTTTTTTTCTTTTTCGTTTTCCAGCAGTTCTAGGGAGTTTGCCAAAGGAAATGACCTACTTGAGAGCCATTTATCTCTGATATGGAGCTTCTGGCACTGGAACTTCCTTTAAAACATGCAGGAAATATTCTAGTGTAAAGGCTGAAAATAAAGCTTGAGTCACAATTATGAACATATTGTAATCTGCTCATATTATTGTCATATTCTGAATCCGCCATGTAATGCTTTCAGCGAGCTGCTAAGGAAATGGCTACTCCTGCCACCTTTGTCAAGGAGGAGAAGGAGAGGCCAACATTTGTTGTGGCTTTACGGTGTGATTGCTTTGGCCTCTGCCTCTGTAGAGAGGACAACAGCGCCGAGAGCCTCCCGGGCAGGGATGCGCATCCCTGCGAGCTGCGAGGGTCAGGGGCAGGAGCGGAGCGGAGCTGAAGTGACTCACTCATGGAGTAACAGAGGAGCTGAGAACTGAAACCAGTTTCTCAGTCTCCCCCATATCACAGAGCCCTCTGGGAAGGAGGTGATATCACTTAGAAAGCAATTAGTTCTGCTTATAAACTAACAAATACATTCGGCAACTCCAGCAGCACGAACGGGGTTACGGCACAGACAGGAGAAACGGGAACTGGCTACCCCAGCGAAGTCCGTACAGCCTGACTGCAGAGAGCTCTTTGGGTATCCATCCCTCCTCTAGAGGATGCCAAGGTGATCTCGGTGGCACACTGAGGTTTTCTTAAGGAGCCTGTATGAGTTAGGAAATGCAATCCCCTTGAAATTCAACAGCTGTTTCAAGCCCAACTTCCTTAAGGCCGGTGAAAATCCCGGCATTAAGCACTAACAGCTGAGAGCGGGAGCTGGAGGAACAGCAGGGGCATACCAATTCAGTGAGTGCAGAATATTCTTCTACCTGATAAAGGATATTTTTCTATTTCAGTTCTCAGACTTCTCCCCTTTCCCTCAGAGCAGGGAAACGATTTCCCCCCTGCTCAGCTCTTGTACGTTTCTCAAACGCCAAGACCAAGCAGTGTTTTGCCCTTCACAGCCCGGCACCGCTGGGGCTTGATATGCCTCGTACCTCGCACGGAGCCTTCGGTGGAGCTGATGGTGGGGCAGGCTGCGGGAAGGGAAGGAAAGAAAAGGGAAAAACTATTAGGGAAAAAAAAGACAGTAGGGGATTATGACTCTATGATTACGGAAGCAGAATGAACACGGTTCCTCTAGGCAGAGCAATGGGAAAAACACAGCAAAACTTAAAATATTCTACGTCAGAGCCTGGCCTTTAACCTTATTTATATATATGTGGAGAAAGAGAGAATTTATGTTTATGCAAACATAAAGGTTGTTTGGTCCTGGGCTTGCCCATCACAAAAGTGAAAATACTGTCTCTCATCATCAAACATCTCCATCATTGCTTTCTCTTGACTAACTCACCTGGTGCCTTACAATATGAAATACAAGGGAGCATCATGTTCTGCAAGTTTCTTTTTAAAAACAGACATCAAAACACTATTTTTTTTTTAAACAGTGCTTTTACTGTAACGTGCCCCTTAATGGTGTTGTAAAACACCAAAAGATATCTGCAGTACCAAATTTTGTACCTGAAACTCAAAATACACAGAGCAAAAATATATATTTCAACCAGAGATTTTGGCTTTTGAAATCTTTAGGGAAACACAAAGAGTTTTCATGAAGTTTTGCAATTTGCCTTTCAGAAAATCCCTTGATGAATCCTCTAATTTGCCACAGGACAAAAGACAAAACCAGAAGAGAAAAGGCTGGAACACAAAGCTGGAACGTGAGGCACCATGGTTATGAGCACTCTCCATTTAAAAGCCTCAGGTAAGAGGGTGTTTTAGAAAACAGCACACGAATGCTACTTTCAATTATCTGCTGCCATGTAAATCCCAGGCCATGGATGCCAGATGGAGCTGGGACAAAGGGAATGCTTGACGCAAAATGAGAAATGTCCCTGAAAATCAAGGACACTTGACGAGATGGGCTATTTCATAAATGGTTTCTAGGTCATCAGTATAATAGAATCTAGCAGATCATTATATTGAGGCTTCGTTATAGCCGTGCTATTCTTGCATCAGTGCCATTTCATACCTCATCAGAAAAGCAGGGCTTCCAATTTTCCAAACCTGACTTTTGTCAAATGTGTAAAAAATTTAAAGGGGGTGACTTATCCTCCCCAAGGCACTTGAGATTCCTAAGCCTATAGGAGTTTCAGTGCCATTCTTCAGGATCAAGACACACATGAAAGGAAGGGCACCCAAACCTGTGACCTTGATGGCCATGGGACCGCTAAAGCCAGGAGTTAAAACACAAAGGCTTGCCAGTTGCCATGACCTCCATTATTCAATCTAATGCATAGTTTTACACATACGTACCATAATTCCTGTAGCATCGTGTATAAAACTAATGAAGGGATCTATGGAAATCAGTTAAGAAAACAGTTACTGAAACTTGAGCCTCAAAACCATCTCTCTGAGCTTGACCAGCCCCTGGCTGTGCAGCCGTGTCCCGCATCCGGGATGATCTGACTTATGCTTACAAGCTGTACACAGCTCTTTCCCTTCTTCCCCTTCCAGAAACCAACCGGCTTTCCAAATCCAAAGAATTGCTCAGAATTAAAGAATGATGAAGAAAGGAAGAAAAAAAAAAGAAAATAAACCCCCCCAAAGTCATATAAAGAGGCTATAAACTTGCCCATTTACCAGGTATCTGATTTTCTTGCTTGGGAGTCAGGGAGCTTCTTCTGACCCTTGCCCACACCCCAGTGTCCCCTCTCAGTGACATCCCTGGCTGTTCTCGCCTCCTTCCCAGGCTGAAGTCCCTTGGATTGCTCATAGCTCTTTGATCTGGCAAAGCTCAGCTTAGGCAAAGCATATCAGAGTGAGGGTAAGGATCCCTGACACTGGCAGTTTGCATTTCTGCTTTGAAGATCTTTTTCCTAGAATTTCCAGCCTAGGATTCCTGCTGTCTTGTTGTTCTCTTTGGTTTTTTTTTTTTGTTTTTCTCCCCAGGTCCCAGCCAAATGCAGTTATTCATAATACAATAAACATTCACTCCTGCAAGGTCAGACCATTTCTCTCAATAATTTCGTTACATATCAATATTTGAGTCTTTTATTACGCGTGCAACAGACTTCCCAGCATCATTACATATCATCTCCACTTCTTAAAAAAGTTACTTTATAAAACATACAGAATTTAATATTTCTCCTATTGTCTTTTCAGCTATCATAGCCATAGAGTTATATTAAATTCTACAAGATGACTCATCAACCTTATGGGACTATTGTTTTCTACTTGAAAGTTCACAGGACTTTTCTACTGTGGTCTGAACATCTGTGGATTTCCTCAATAAGCTGCTTGAAAACTTAGTCTGATATGTTCTTTGTTGGGTATGAACTAAAATTTTCTCATCTAATCTGCTCCATTCTTCCCTTGTGGCTTCCCTCAATACATTTTAAAACTGAAGTTTTGTTTAGCATCATTTCGAATAGACCGGAAAAGGCATTACTGCCACAATATCTGTATTCTAATATTTGCTTCTTAACAACTTTTTATAACCCTGTTAATTCAACATTTCTCACTAATCCATTTCATAGTTTGCTTTACATGAGCATATGAGAACATACGCTCATTAAATTTAATAAGGGACTTTACAGGAACTTTAATTTAAAACATGTCATCATTCCCTTTGCTCCATTTTGGTCAAGTTGTGCAGAAATCCTCTACAAATACTCTCAGTCTCTTTACTAAGTGAGTTGGATATTAAGAAGTTATGTGGTTTCTGGCTGTCCTTGCACAGTCCCCAGAGGCATCTGTCAAGAAATGACATACCCACTCCTGCCTGCCCTGCGGAGCCCACACTGTGCTATCTGTTACTGAAAAAAAATGAACCCAAAGACTTCATAGAAGGTGATTTACCTTCGGTTTTAGGTGGAATGAATCCTCGTATTGAAGGGAATTTAGACAACACAGGAGCTGAAACAGAAAGCAATGCACACGTGAGCTGTTATTCAGGATGGCGATGCCTGGCTCGAGACCCAGGTGGTCACCAGCCTTTCCCAGTCATCCTGGAATTGCAAATCATGCACAGGAGTGCAGAGAATTTGAGGTGGAATTTTCCCTTCTCAAGACTAGTAGTCTGCCCTGACGAGCAAAGCCCTGGGCTTGGCCACAGCCCAGGGCGAGCGAGGACATCGCATCTCCAATAGAGATTGCCTCAAGACCGATGGATGGAAGGTTATGAAGAACATGCATGTTCTGACTGATACACTTACCCGTCCGTCCCGTTGTGGACGTGCTCTCGCTCTCTCCCGTGTAGTGGATGGCAGAAATGACCACCTTGTAGGCTCGATCAGGCAGCAGCGACTGAAGGGTCACACTGCTGCTTTTGCCAGAAGCCATGATCTACAGCGGGGTGGAAAAAAAGAGCCCAACGTTTGGGCAGGCTCCCCGTTACAGCGCTTACTCACAATCCAGCATTACATGGAGGGGTTCTAGCGGCGAGTCCTGGGACAGCGGGGCTCAGGACAGTATTCCTGCATGGTTCAGGCAGCGGTGAAAGCAAGCCAAGGAAGCCTGGCTCTGCATTGCCATCAGACCGGCCATGTCCGAGGAAAGAGTATTTCTCTATGTAGACCCCAATATTCCCCATTCAAATGAGTCAGAAGTGCCTTATAACATGGTACCCACTCCAGGTTTGTGTAGAAAACGTGGGTATTAAAAGGTTAATGTTTAATCTCCCTAAGTCAGAGGGTCAGTAGGTTTATCCTCAACCCCTCTGCCCCTGAGAATTCCCCATCCCAGTCCAGGGTGGGGAGAAAGCTGCATTATTAGCAGCTTTGATGGACGCAAGTATCTTAATTACAGAGAAGCCTGGAGGTCTTCTTCACAAAGCAACATCCAGCAAGTCAGAGGAAGAGATTTGTTTTCGTAGTCCTGTGAACCAGCTATCCTTATGGTAAGCCCTACTGGAGCTGACTTCCCCTGAGCGTGAAATTGTCCCCGTGTCCCTCTGCTCTGGTTCCTGTCACCTACAAAGGAGTTGGAGACTTACTGTTTGCTGAGCACCAGCGTCAGAAATAGGGTTGTAGGTGATTTTGTAGTGCTGTATACGGCCGTCGGGGGGGGTCCAGTGGACCTGGAGGCTGGTGGGGGTCTCGGAGTCAATGAAGAGGTTGGTGGGTGGGCTCCGGGAATCTGCAGCAGGGATTAAAGGTGAGTGGCATAAAAGGCGGGTAGCAATGTCTATAAACAGGGTCAGCAGCACTTGCTTCCTAGCCCATTTCTGAATGCTTCAGTGCTCTGCTGTGCTGTTAACCAATGCTCAGAGCAGAAGCAGTCACCTTGGGGACAAGGCAAGAGAGAAAAGAGATTGTGGAGGGATGAGGATTGCCCAAGCAAAACACAGTACAACTCAAACATTCAACAGTTCAGGTCCTAGGACCTGGAAAAAAATCTTGGAATGAGGGAAGAGTCCTGGAAGCACAAGGAAAAGAGATCCTTTGTACACATCACAAACACCGAAGGATACCCTTCATAAAGACCCAAACTGCAATTGAACTTCATCGATGATCTGGAGAGACACTGGACAAATGTCTTGACTGCTGGTTAAACCTGGATCATGCTTCAAAGTTAATCCCTCATAATTTCTAATATTTTTCAGCTTTTTCTTTCTGTTTTAAAATTATTCATAAAAAACCACAGAGCAGTCGGCACACAACGCTTTTGTCTAGCGCTTCTCACACCACCACCCACAGCCTCGAGGAGGGGAGCACGTGCAGTGCCTGAGCTACTCTTCTCTTTTCAGCCCCTGCACTGCGATGTATGGATCTATCCCAAATAAGTGATGGGCTGAGCTGCAGTCAGCCAGAAAAGGGTTTGCCAGAGACCAAAGCTGGGAAATTTTTAATTATGTAAATGCATTTCTTTCCCTGGGGTCCTGCTGTGGAGCAAACTGGACCTGGCGACCGAGGCTGTTATGCTGGAGCGATTTCTCTGAGCAGGGACTGAGGGTTAGTAAGAGGAAGGCAGAGTGGGCTAAATCCATCCGCTGTTCAAACAAGGGGCTCGAGAGCGTGGGGTCATCTGCTCCTGGAGCTTGTTTCCAAAGAGCTTCTTGCTCTGCATAAATGCATGTGTCTGGCCTTGAACCCTTGGTGATGTAAAGGCACAGAAGTCTTGGACAGAGAAAAGGAAGCATTTTATTCAGAAGAGACTAAAAATTATGGGTGAGCCCTAAAGAGAGTCAAGGACACACACCCAGGCTATGAGATTTCTATAGTGCAGTTCTACCTGTAAGGCTCTTCTGCCCACCCAGCAAAGTCCAGGGTGACCTTAGAGCACAGGTTGAATGAAGATCATTTACATCTTCATTGATCCTCCTTCCTTTTTCTGCATAAAATGGGCTTTCTTCTGAAGCTGAACCAAGTTTGCTGGCAGCTGAATCAGACTAGAGGCTGTTGCTGTGCATCACCGCAAGGTAAAGCGGAGAAGAAAACAAGTGTGGGAAGTAAAGTCACTTCAACAGCACTATTATTAGTGCTGTGCTACACGTCTGCATTGCTGCATTGGCTATTTCCTTCAGCTGAGGTAAGTGAAGATTCTGTTTAAGTGAACAAAGGGAAAGTTAGGGAAAGTCTTCTGAGTTGGGTTTATTCTGGAAAGCCCTCAGGCCCAGTGGAATTTGATGGCATGGATCTGACAGCCAGCGA
This sequence comes from Vanellus vanellus, assembly GCF_965231255.1. Lineage (NCBI taxonomy): Eukaryota > Metazoa > Chordata > Aves > Charadriiformes > Charadriidae > Vanellus > Vanellus vanellus. The sequence goes on from NC_138920.1 coordinate 15,248,131, forward strand.
AAAGGTCACCTCCCGAAGCTGCCCAGGAGGAAAGAAGCATCTCTGACACAGAGGACACCATCTGTGCCTTCAATTACCTCTTGAACCTCTGCTTAGCCACAGGAGGAATCCCAGGCTGCTTGTTCTTGGGTCTAACCAGCATCACAGGCACATTTTCAAATGAGAGTAAAACCCTGGAGTCTGCTCCATTAAAATATTGATCTGCAATGATAATGTCGGTCATGGTTTTTTTCCCTCGCTGTCGTGGGTAGAAACTTCTTCCCCACATTTCAGTCCCTTTTATTTCCGATGTATGCTCTGGTAGGAAGAGCTCATTGTGGAGCTGGATAAAGAATGAAGACATTTTTCAGCCCCAGGCTGGAGATGTGTCTGGCACAGCATAGCAAGAAGAATGGGGCACATAAGTACTTTGTAATCCACTTCAGTGCCAAGTTAGCCAGGGTGGCTCAGCACAGTTTCGGCTGCAGTTCCCATCCAAACTGCTCTCTCGTTCTTCACACAGAAGAAGATGAGACACACTTGCATGCTCTGCCCTCGTGGCAGAAACCTCCAAGAGACACTTTCTGAGCAGATGGGGAGGATGGGGAGGGGTAACACTGCCAAATTCGTGAAGAAGATCTTCCCAAGTCCATATTTAATAATTTTTGTCTCAACTTGCTTAAGCTGAGGGACTCCTTTCATGGTCCCAGTTCTGTGGTTCTTATTCCGATGGACCAACAGACTATATGGGCTGCCCTATTGCAGTCTGGTCCATTTGTCCCTCTGCCTGGGAGAGCCTGTGTTAGCAGACAACTGAGATTCAGAAACACAGTTGGGATATGGTGGCTTAATGTATAACCATTCCTCCGCTGAGCCTGGGACACAATGCAACTTCACTTTAAACTCCTGGGCAGGATTTGAGCTAAGCTGGGCAAGGATGGTGAGCAATATTTAAACATTTACAGTGATAGCAAAATTCAACTGACAGCTTGAATAACTTGGTATACTGCTGAAATTCCGTTACATATACAATAGACCTTAAAGTCCTGCCCTTGCATCCAGGTTCCTGAGTCACGTCACAGCCCTTTTGCTGCGGGAAGAGTCCCTGTGTCACCATGGACTGCTAACGTCCTCCCATGCTCATTCACATCACCACTGCCTCAGAGCTTCCATCGTGAAACACCATGGCAGAGAGAGACCCCGATATCCTTGTTCTTCAGAAAAAACAAGTGACTGTTTTATTTTGTTCAAGCTCCTTTTCCTCAGCCTGAATGAACGAACTTCCCCTCGGTACCGACGAGACATCCCTGTCTGCTTCTCAGCAGGATCAAAAGCCACCCCTTCCAGCACCTTCCAAGGATTGCCGCTCAGCAACACCTCTCTGTCCCAGCAGCTTCCTCTCCCAAAGAGCATCTTTTGCACTCCCACTACCTTGCGGGAAAGGTTTGTATCTGTTTGGAGTACCACTAAGGTTGTTGACATTTAATGGTCAATATGACAATTGACCACTGTGTAGAGCCTTTGGTCAAAGCTAAGGACTTTGTTACACTTGACAATTTACAGCAACGTACTGAAAGGACAGTTCTTAACCCAAATGAGTCTTCAGTCCAAATATAACAGAGACAAGATGAAACATCAGAAGTGCGGATAAGCACACAGTTTTGTTATCCGTGGGAAATACATCAGTGTGCTCTTGTTCCTGCTGTGCCTCTTGGTAAGTCTGCAGAGAAAGGTTTGCTTAACTGCATTACTGAAAAATAATCCTAATATTTTTCTTTTTTTTTCCCTAGTCAAGACCAAGAATTGAAAAAATTCCACTTACTCCATGCATTTTGTGACAACTCAAGCACTCCTTTTGGTACCGGGTTTTTTTGTTGTGTTTCAGGCTCATATAAAAGTAAGGCAATGGCAGAGAGGGACTAGGCTCGTGGAAGGAGAGAGACCCCCCCCGTGCTAGCACAGTCACTGGGAAGGGTGCCCTTCTCCTGAGGAGGGTGCCCAGACCTCCTGGTGCTGGTGGTGGGAATAAAATTAAGGTATCTCAGTTATTTATGTTGCAATGATCTCACTCCATGTAAATAGTTAAATATTTTAATAAATAATATTTTTAAAAAGACTGAGGATCTGAGGTTTTCCAGCTACACATCTTAACTCCAAAAGTAATTTTTACTCCCTCTCACTCACTCTCTGAACGTTTAATTACACCTTTACAACTTAAACACTAAGTGCTGAGCTAGATAAGAATATAAGGGACCTGCACCATATCACTGTCTCCAACTTTTGTTCCTTTCCCAGCTAAAGCTATTCAGCCATTTTAAGTTGAATTCATAAACATTTTGAGGATAAATATCAAGCCATAACTTTGAAACGCATTTTCTGCCTGCCAGGAAGAATAGAAACCTCATCCCAAGCCTACCCAGTGACACATCACAGGGATGAATGGGTTTGGTTTTTATAAAAGAGGATGATGTTTCTGAGGACCTATTGTCTACGAGGGACTGGTGTCTGCAGGGTCCCTTGGCCTTGAAATGGGTGTTTCAGGTGGGGCGAGAGGGATTAGTGGTCCTGAATAAAATGAACTTGCTGTTCGCACCTCACCCCCAGGGGAGGAACGTGGTTCCATTTCACAAAACCAATATGCAAACAGCATCGCTCTGACCTGACATTTTTCCCCTTAACCTTCAAAGAAGAAAGTGTTCCAGGGAGGATAAAGGATGAGGAGAGAAGCTTGTGTTACCAGTGCTTCCTGCTGAGTTTCACTTCAGCCACTGCCCTAAAACTTCAGGCTTTCTTGCAAATTCTACCAAGGCATTGTTAAGAGAAACTTCATGACTTTACCTATTGCTACATGAGGGGATGCTGCCAAGAGAGGAACAGAGAAAAGCAATGATGAAAGGAAAAGTGGTTTCTCAACCTCTTCTAATGCCTTCTTTTGTTTTTGTTCAGCACAGCCCAATCGCTGCTGTTCGCCACACTGCAACCCAAAGTCTGCCATCCTGAGGAGAACTAGGTAGCTTTTGTTGGTATTTCAGCCCCCGGAATTTCATTTTATGATAAAAATTAGGGAGGAGAGGGCTCATAAAAATCAAACCAAGGGTTTGGGGTTTTCCAGATAACATAAGAGACTGCCGTGCTCTAGCTGAATAAATTACCATTCACCAGCTCTGACATGTAGATTGACCCTGTTAGACATCCTAACCACTTGTAATTGCACGGTACAAGATGGTACCTTTTGCTTGAAACAGTAAAGTTTTGAAGTATAACCATACCCCAGAATTTCCCAGAGTCCTGCCTAATGCCACATCTCCCCATACATCCATTGCACAGCCTTGTTCAATTTGCTGGCGTCCACAAGTTTCCTCTGAACTGGCCAAGATCAGCGCTGCCTCCTGGAAATCATCATCCACCCCTTCTCCTGTGCTGCTTCTCCCCTGTGGGCACCTCTTACTTTAAACATTAAAAAGAAAGAATCACCACCAAAGACATTGATTGCACGGGCAAATGTTGGCCCTGAGAACACCGTCCTGACTCCTCATGCAAACTGACCAGCGGCACCCTGGCACTGAGACTCCGCTTTGGCTGCCCAACTTTTTGGCACACTCAATTTCTTTGAATGCTTTCTTCACGCAGCACGGCAAAGTCTGACATCCCTACGACATCCTTGTTCCTGCACAAGGACAGCAGCTGACAAGCAGAAGTCAAATTACCTTCCATGTCCTACCAGGGTGCCAACACCAGCAAGGACCGGCTTGTTCTAATACACCTAGAAGGGCCCCGTCGCGTGCCATTTGCCATGGGCTGAGGGAGCTCCTCTGACATTCTGTAATTCGTGGCTTAAAATGTAGCCATTCATTTTCCAAAGCCACTAAACAGCTCTGCCCCTTTATCATTATATACCTCTAGGATGCAGTCATTTATTGTTTTCTTCTTGTCAGTCTGCAGCTTCTAGGTACTTGCTTGAGGTAGCTTTCTATAAACAAATGTTGTTATTGTTATTCATTATTGACAAAACCTGAGCTTCTTAGTCCATGAGTGTCATTTACTCTGAGCTTCATCAGCTCAACCGTTGAGTTCATTCTGCAAAGGAGGTTGAGAGCTGAGAGATGGAGGAGAGGACTGCCGCAGTTGAATGAATTGTATTCCATTCACTGCCAACAAAGCCATTATACAAGCAATATTAATTAAGAGGACCTCTGGGAATGCCACTTTTTAACCTCCTATCCTGCCTGTACAAAGCGAGATTTAGATAATGCTGCCAGGCAGAGGCTGCCTGCAGGATTCTCTCTCGTTTTGGTGAGTGCCCTCAGATGAAGCACAGCTCAGCAATGACGTAGCTGACGAAATCCTCACCCTCCTTAACAATATTTTACTGACAGGAAACACTCATTAAGCAGCACGTCCAGCTGAACACCCTACAGAAAGCCAATTCATTTGCATCAATACACTCTACAGAAGCAGTGGGGGGAAAGCCATGTATCCTACATGAAACACGTGAGGGTATCAGCCCGCCTGTGTTTGCCCAGCCTGTTTTTCTCAGGACAAATTCAGAATACTTTTAAGATGGAAAGCTAAATATCTCCAGCCACTTTCAGACAGTCAGGTTTGGGATTTCAGAGCTGGAGATGACCAGATCTGAGCTGCTGGTCTGTGATGGGGTCTGAGATATCCCATGCCCTGTTTACTACCTGTGGGCTGTGCGTAACGAGCACTGATCACTTACTGGTCCTGTGCTGGACAGAAACTGTGTCACTTCGAGCACCATCTTTGTAATAGGCCCAGATGGATATTTTATAGTCAGTGTTCTTCTGCAAGCCTGGCAGGACAGCAGTTGCCACGTTTCCAGCAATGGAGAGCTGCAGCAGGGGAAGAAATGAGTCAGTCGAGTTCCCAGGCATCCCCTCAAGCTGGTTCATGCCGTCCAAGCGTCTGTCTCACAGACTGCCCGTAGGCACAAATGAGTTAGCGCTGGGCTTCGGGGACAAAGTCTGCTGTTGCGGGTTGCAGACATCTAAGCAAAGGCAAGATTCCAGCCCTGATTAATGCAGAGTAGATGCCCATGTATTGCTGCCCAGTTATATTTAGCAGCTACTTCAGTAACACGATGCGGTGCTCTGACACAAGGCAGCCAACCTGCCCTGAGCATGAAACCCCTTTGCTCCGTTTCCAGCTTTCAGATGTGCTGGGGACAGAAGCCTCAGCACACCCCTTTTCCAGCCCAAATGTGAAGCACTGTATGAGAGACTCGTGTCTTTAACCCACTTCAACCGCTCTTCGCACTCATATTGAAAACAGGGGCTTGAGATGGAATAGGTGACCTGGTCCATCCCTGACCCCCTGCACCAGCTCTGTCTCTGGTCATTCTCTGTGTGCTCATCAGTTGGACCTCATCCTTCTTGAAGAGCAGTACCCCAAAAAGTATTCAGTGCTTACAGCACCGAGGAAAGCAAAAGTTGCTTCACCTGTCTTAGAGGTGATACCTCTAGCTATAAATACTTGGGTATTATCTTTGTCTCTTCCACAACAACTTGACATTGTGGACTGGTGATTCTCTGCAACCCCAGATCTTTTTCTACTGAATTGCTTCTTAGCCATTTGTTTGACATCCTGTATACCTGTAGTTAATTATTCCTGCCTAAGCTTAATACTTTCTGCTTGTCCCTATTGAATGTCATCCTTGAGATTTTCCAGAACACTTCTGCAATCTTCCCAGAGCCTGTCGGACTCTGACCCTGCCGTCCCGCTGTCCCTCCCACTTCCAGCACTCGAGGTGATAGTTCCCTTGAACAGAGCCAGACCCAGGACAGACTCTGTCTTATTCCATAGCCTCCTTCGGCTGGGTGCTGAACTGCTCAATTTCTCGAGTGCATTAACCTGAATAGTTTTGCACATCCCTATACCACTCTTGCAGGTGAGTTCAGAGCCATTAAGCGGGCACAAAGCCAACCCAGCCTCCCCAGAGCTGTGCATGGGTCCGTACCTCCTGAGGCTTCTCTCCACCGACCGTGCTCCATTTGATCTGATAGACAACCACATCGGAGGCAGCGACAGCTTCCCACTGCAGTCGCAGGCTGTTCCCGGAGAGCTCAGTAACCTTCAGTGCACGCGGCGGGGGGACCTTCACTGAGGGATGCAGAAGGAAAACCAGCTGAAGCTCAGGCTCTGACAGCGCCTTGTCAGAGCCAAGGTGGGGAGCAGATGGTCGGGGAGCAAAACATCGACCAGGCAGATGTCTGAGACCAGCCTGTCTTCCACTTCTTCAGACCCATATGACAACAGCCATCAGGACAGAGAGGGGTAAATTATTTTTAAAACCCTAATTAAGGAGGATTATCTCATTTGTGGAGAGGACACATATCATGCCGGTACTGTAAAGGGAAGAAGGCTAGGAGGGGTCTCAAGGACACAGAGGTTAGTGATACATCGTGCTTTTTCTTCATTTGCTTCTTTCCTTTAACCCTTCCACCTCATTTTAAACATAACACAGCTAGAGGTATTCCACACACAAAGAACAGCAGTCACCGGGGGTTTGTGCAAGGGTTTTGGACATGAGCTGTTGGGACTGGTCTTCAAAACGTGTTCAGACACACACAAGCCAGTTTTGTCACCTGTTACTGGGACCAAAAGCATTTCCTTTCCCTACTTACAGGTAGTAACGTTGCCGGTAATTGGAAAGGAGTCCCCTTCATCGTACATAGATCGGACACTGATGAAGTATTGGGTGAGGGAGGACAAAGGTCTCAGGACAGTGGATGTTGCAGTGCCAAGAACCTCTACCTGCGGTGAAGGAGTTGTACGAGTATTAGGAGAGGAGCATGGGGACATTAGCAGAGGGATTAGCTTGTGGGTGGCAAAGGCATCCAAAGTGCCCATAAGCCCTCCCTGAACCATGCAGCTGAAGGAACTCCCAAGTTTCTTTTCCTTCCACCAACCCCTTGAGGACTCACCTCCCCAGCGTTGCTCCCTCTGCTAGAAACATAGGTGACACGGTGAGCTTTCACGGCCGGAGATGCAGCCTCCCAGCTGACCCGGACGGACGCGTGGCTGAGCTCGGAGAAGCTCAGGTATCTGGGAGGACTCAAAGCCACTGCAAGAACAGTTAGTGATGGCACTCCGAGGTTTCCCAGGCTGTACGATGGCAATGGCAGCAGTTGCCTCCTGCTGCTCATAAATGACCCCACCTTGAACTAAGAGACTCATTCATCGTTCGGGAAAATATTCTCTTTATGTCAGTACAGTACACGTCTCTGGGACGTCATGAAAGGCTACCTGGGCTTTAGGTGAAGAAACAGCCAAATAATTCCCTTTTTCTTCCCAAACAACAAAGACCTCAGGGAACAGCTCTTTCAGGAGTTCTCTTACCATGGGAAAATCACTTCTTTTTCACAGCTCACCCTGTAATTACAGATCCCCTCAGGGACCAATATTCGCTTAAGATCACGCAGGGAAGAGGCAGAGTGTTTACAAGCCACATGCACAATATGGGAAGCACCTCATTTAACACGTCTCTCCCGCCTTAAGTGTTTAATAACAACTCAGTAAGCAGCAGCAGCACTTACGGGTGGTTTCCTGGATGCTGGCTGGATCACTCGCATCTTCCCCATACATCGCGTACACTGCAACTGAGTACTCCGTACTGGGCGACAGCCCGTCCAGCAGGACCTCAGGCTGGGCCACCTTCACCTGTCGACAGAGAGATGTTTTGGGGTACCCTTTAATTCTGGGGTACCCACCAATGCCCTCAACAGAGCAAGACCTTCCAGAGACACAGGTCAAGGTCCCTTTGGTTACACCGAGGGGACTTCTCCCCTTTGGGACTTCACCACTTGGGTGGGTGCTCTACAGTGGTCAGTGCTCTGCCTTTCTTCCCAAGGGACACCGAGCACCTTGGGGTTACACATCACCTTCTCCTACCCTGGTCTGCAGAGGTGGAAGACCCTTATACAGAGATGCTGCTGTTGTCGTTCTGGGTTGGATGAAGGAGCGGGTGAGAGACGTGACCCCGCTATGCTCAGACACAGGGAAAGCTCTTGCAGAAGAGCTGCCTGCTGCAGGCAGAGCCATAGCAGCCGGGTTGCTGCCACCTGCCGCTAACGCAGCACGGCCACAGCTCTCCTCCCGCAGGGCGCTCGCTGCAGAAACACGTCCCAGAGACTTACGGGAGGCTGCACCCCATGGAGCACAGCTTTATAAAAAGCTGGGAACATTTTAATGCTGGTTTTGAAGTCGTCCCGTAGCCTTAGACCACTGCACTCAGAGTGAGTAGGTCAGGCAACTGCAGGAATGTTCTAATATGCTAAAATACAATTTTAAATGTTGGTCTCTCTTCAAATGTTATGAATCTTAAAAACCATCACAATTATGCACTGAAGGCAGAGTATAAGCATTAATTGCTCTGTTTTGAAAACCATCCCGCAATTGCTCCCATTGCTGTGCATTCAAGGGGGAAAATGTGAGTCAAAGAGGCATTACATGTTCCCTCTACTGCTTTTTTTTTTTTTCCAAATTCATATCCTCAGTCTACAGGTACTCCAGACAACTCGTTAAAATGCACACATGACAAAGGGTTCTTAGATATTTTTAAGGATTTTCCATTCGTTGAGCATTGCTTTATTCTTATGCAGTGTTGCAGGTCTGTTTTTAGAGTTCAACAAAAACCACCCTAACAAATTTTCAATTAACATTTTAAGATAAACACAGTAAAGACATTTACGTAAAGCCTCAAGGATACAGCAATTATACTCGGGACTGCAAAGATGCAAGTTCAGTGCCTGGGTTCCCGGGGCCCCAGGAGACGGTCAGTTCTCTCCCTATCCCTTAACTTCCTGTGTGAAATCCTCACAGTTATAACTGACTGAGATACACCATTAAAAAAAAAAAAAAAAAAAAAAACAAAAAACAAACAAAAAAAACCAAACCAAACCAAAACAAAACAAAACAAAAAAAAAAAAAAACAAACAAAAAACCTTCTATGAAAGATGCTGCTGGTAATAATGTTGACGCTTTTTTTTTTTCTTTTAAACACATGATATTGATTCACAAAGCTTAGACCTAGAACTAAACTCAGCCCAGACAGAGAAAAAATGGTATTATCATTATTCCCATGAACTCTACCTCCGTCGTATAGTCCTCTGCTCCGTCAGGGGCCGCAGAGCAGAGCACCAGGTACTGTGTGGCTCCCTGGGCTGCCTTCCAGCTCAGCCTCATGCTGTTGTGGCTCAACTCAGAGACGCGCAGGGACCGAGGGGAAGACAAAGGCACTGAAGGGAAAAACAAGTCAGAAAGGTATCTTCAGTGTATGAGGTCTGTGACAGCTCAAACGCCAGAGGAGACCTGGCTTTGCAACAGCTACTGCAAGCTGGTGGACATCTACCCCACATCTAATATAGTGGAGCTGCCACTTCACAGAGAATAGGTTTAATTCATTTGGAGCCCCAGGGATAAAAAAGTGGCAAGGGGTTGCAATATATTCCCAGCATGGTGTGTTACTGCCACGTCAGGGGGAGCTCAACACAGTGGTCTCCTTTGCTGAATGACGGAGGTGGAAAGGGACCCCTGAAGGTCTCCGGTACAACCTGCTGCTCAAAGCAGGGCCAAATTAGAGCAGGTTGCTCAGGGTCTAGTCTGGTCACCTTCTGAACATCTCCATGGATAAAAGTAGCTGTAGAAAGACTGAACTTGAGGGAGGGGGCAAAATACAATGCCAGGTTCCAGTCTGAGATGGTCACAATGAAAGAGCTTTGTTCACTTATGATAAACCATGCATCAGCAAAATTCTCTTTACTCACGACCTACATGTGGAGGTGATGCCTCTCAGCCCATCCCCAACAACTGTGTCGTAAATGGGAAACACCGACACCAGATACTCCGTGTGCGAGGTCAAATTGGAAAGCTGCAAAGAGGAGACTGCTCCATCTAAAACCACCTGAAAGCACAAAGGAAGGTTGTCGAGATGGGGAGTGCTGGCTGCTCTTGAGCAAAGGAATGGTTGAACTGGTCTTCCCTAGCAAGCGTGGCTTTTTTGTGGGAGATCTGTGACCAGAAATATGCAGTCCAGTTGCCTTCTGAACTTTGTGCCAGCTAGTGTCTCCCCAAAATAGAGAGGTAAGAGGCAGTAGGCACTCATGTCCTCTGAGGCTGGGATCTGTGCAAACACCAAGCACAAGACTCTTATCGTGCTCTCACTGAAATCAATGGAAACTCATCAACAATTTGGATTTGCTTTTCTAAGTCACTTCCATCCCAGATGAGCATCCTTGGACAGCTCTGTCTACCTGTGTGTCCTCTTTGAGTCAAAACAGATGCTTTAGGGAGGGGATAACACTGCATAAGAGAAAAATCGGCATCAGCATCAGCACGGCTTGCAGTATTTCTAGCAAGATGATGTTTATCCCATTTTCTCTTCTGTCTTGTCATCCTATCAGCTGATCATGTTTACACTAATGTTCTACTTAATTTCATCTCTGGCTTTAGCTGATGTCCCACAAGAACTGTACCTCTACCTTCATCTACTCAGGTCCACTTAAAATCCCAGCCACCATCTGCAGTCTCAGATGTCCAGAGAAAGGTCTCTCACCTCTTTGGGAATACCACCCTTAGATGGATAATACACAATCCGATATTTCTTTGGTGGCCTCAGAGGAGGACTCCAGGTCAAGTGCATGCTCTTAGAGGTCACAGCTGATATTTTAAGGTCAGTTGGGCTCAGCTGGGGACCCGTGTTCACAGCGATATCTTTCACAGTGCTGCCTAGGAATTAAAAACAGAGTTACTTTCTTATATTCAGACTTCTGCTGCCAAATGTACTTTCCAGCTCATAAATATGAGTGACATTTTTCACATCAAGTTACAGTCTCGTTCCCTATGCAGTATAGAAACTGTTCCAAACTGCTCTGAAATAAATATTTTAAAACCGGGCATACAGAGAACATAAATACTCCATAGAGAACAAGCTGTGTATTTTGCTGGGTGCTGGGAATATTTTTTCAACACAAGTCTGCATTTTTACATGTATACAAAAGATGACCCAGCTTTCCTAAGTCATGAAAATCTGTCAAAATGAACAAGCAGAAGTTATTTTGGTTTCTTTTTTGAGCAGCCCGTTTTTCTTTAGCTTAATATGCACCTTTGAAAAACATCTAATTATATCAAACGAGTACAAATTAATAAGGATTAATCAATTTATTTCTAAGAATCTCCAGAGCATTAAAATAAAAGTATACTTGAAAGTTAGACTTTCCCATTCTCCTTAGGCCAATATTAGAGCAAAGAGACATGGAAATATGTACATGATACTTCTCTCCTGAGGATCTAAGCTAACATCTGGAGTGGTTCTATCCTCTCCTGTTCATCACACAAGCTGCTCTCCAGCAAAGGAAAGAAATAGGCTGTTTGGTTTTAACTTGAAAATGCCTTGGAGATCCATCATTTCAAGTAAAGCATGGGGAGTGTTTAGATGTTTTGTTATCTCCTCTTCCTACATCCACATTTTCTCTGTACGCTCTCCTTCGTATATTCTCAAATTACCTCTTTTTCTTTTTCTACCACCTCTTGGTTGGAATAAACTCAGAAAAGGAGATGGTTACAATGCATTTATCACACCATATGATAATGGAAGAGGAAAAGAAGTCCCCTCTTCCCTACAATGGTAATTATTGTCATTAGGTGATTATGTCCACCAAGAGTTATCCAAACCCCTGGTAGGAATGGCTGTTGGCTGTATTGTCTCACAGGCTCAAAGCAGATAACCAAACCAAGAGCACCAGAATGGAAACATCTACAGGTAACAGCTCTCTGTGACTTGTTAGAGACAGCAGGGATTCTGCAGTGGAGTGAGAGTGGAACAACTGCATCCAGAGTGTCTTGTAGAAGGCAACAATCACAGGGCTGAGCAAGGAGATCAGCAATGGAAGAGAAAAGTTAGGTGGCGCTGACAGTGTGGTGGAGCTCATGAAGGGAAAGGAGTGAGAAAGGGTCAATCCTGATTGCAAGGAAGGTGGATGGTGAGCAGAAGGAAGCTCAGCCCTCACTGAGGAGGTTTCGCTTCACCTGCATTTTCCTTGTTGCTCTTCTCTTTGATCCTGGTGCACAGGACCTGGGTGAGCCTGCCAACCAGAGAGCTCAGCAGTGGGAAGTCCAGCACATTGTAGACTGTGAGGTCCAGAGGCTCCGAGGCCACCTGCTTCAGCTCCGCCTCGTCCGCGTTCTTCACCCCTGCAACCAGAGCAGAGAACGAGACTGAGAAAACTCCCCAGAGAGAAGCAGCTTCTGCCTCCTCTGTCTGTGTTGTTTGTTCAGGGGCAGGATGGGTCCACCGTCATCCTGCTCTCCAAGCAGAGCCTCCCAGTCATTCCAGTCAGGTGTTGGTATCTAAGAATGGCCTTGGGCTTTCCTGCAGCAACAGCCTCAGTCCAGCCTGCGAAAGACTCGACTCTGTGGGCTCAGAAGGTCTTTTATGGCGTGGAGACAGTCTAGTGAATCCTTCTTCTGTTTTCCTACCTCCTCATCACTTGCAGGCTTTGCTACCAGGAAGGCAGACATTTTTCACCCTAAGAGGCAGTTGGCATAAATGGGGGAATGAATGAACAAAAATTTTGCATTTATGAGGTGCCGGCACTCCCCACAGAGAGTCTGTTGTTCATTAGAATGTTATATTGCATTTCAAGAGTGCCAGGGATGGGCAAAAAGCAGATCATTTATTTAGCAGAACTTCACCATGACAGAGCATCCTCCATCCCTATCCTTCTGCTCCCCATCCTCATTAACCCTCTGCAGACCAAGCCCCACAGCATACCACTTATGCGGCTTCCCAGTGCTAGGCTGAAGGTCATCCTAGCATTGCCCAAGCAGTACCATTGCCAGATGGAGGCCCCACCTGGTTTCTCAAATCCAAGACCATCCCCTTAACAGCTTTGCTAACCTTCTTCCTCTTGCAATGAGAAAGAAGGGGCTATTGAGATTCATACTCAGGTCCTGATATCTAAGGACCAAACGACATCATCCTTCTCTAACCAGAGAGGAAAGGCAAATACCCCAGCCAGGAACAGATCTCCAGGTGATTTCAGGTGCGCAGATGTTAGTCTGTTGTGCTGCCCAACATAAGGTTGAGGCTCAACGTCTCCACCCATCCGTGACAGAAATCACAGTGCCAGCCACTTAGCTACATAACCCTATGCAATAAACACTTGCTTGTCTCTTCCCAACCTAAATTAGCACTTAAAGTTCTGGAGATTGCAATTTTAGGTGAGTTTTCTATGTAACTTTGTTGCCCATGTATTACTCCAGCAGACTTGTTTAGTCATCAAGGACAGATCTGCTCAAGGCCATTTTATGTCTCATTATTGCTGCTGGATAGCAAAGAGCAGATAGTGTTACTATTCAGAGAAATGGAAAGTTGTGCGAGGCAGTAATTATAAAAGAGGTCTCCTGCCCTCCCCAATACAATGTTCTCTCGCCTAATTCCACAGCTGAGAATATTGTTCTCATGGTACAGGTCTCTGAGGCTCGCAAAGGTCTTATGGATGGGAGGTGTGAAATAACTCCTGTGAATGAGGTTTTTTTCTTAATAAACAAAATCCCCTTTGAAGACGCTGCCTGTGCTGAATAAATGAGTTAATTTTCATCTTAGCCACAATGCAATGTCTTACCCATTACCTTAGTTTTAAAGCATCAGGATATATATATATATTAAAAATTTGAGGGAACACAACCTTCAATTTGAAGAAGACCAAAAATAGGTTGGTTTTGTTCTACAGCTTATCGATGGCTGTGAGCTTACCAATGGCAAATATCTCTATGCCCAGGTTTTTCAATGTCTGAGCAGCCAGGTTGGCATCATCCTGGGATTTTCCATCAGTCAGGAGGATTACCAACTTCTCTGCCTCCAGCCGGGCACCAGCGTCTGGTTTCAAATTCTGCTCCAGGACGTGGGTCAGTGCCAGACCTGGGGAGGAGCAGAGATGGATGGTGTGCTACAGCCTTGCAGACACCCTCCCCCCTCCCCTTTTCTCTTTTCTCTGCCCCCATGGAGGTTATCCCATGGGAACAGCTTTCCGTCCCTGCAGCTGCACAGATCATTTAGCAGAGACCCATGAGATGGAGTTACCTGTAAAGGTGTTGCCACCCTTGTACCGCAAATTCCTCAGGGCCTCCAGCACCTGGTCCCTCGTAGAGTAAGCACTCAGATCCCACTCCGTGCGGGGATCGCTGCTGTACTGGGACAGCCCTGGGGAAGGCAAGAGCTATCGGCATCTTGCAAGCCAAGGTAAGCTGCAAGAGGAGATTCGTTTTGGGAAGGCGGCGTCAGGCTTGCCATGGGAGGATGACACAAAATAATAAATGGGACTGGAGGTGAGCAGATTTGGCTTCTAGCTCCTCTGCTCTGCGTGGTCCTCGTCATGCAGGCGGCGAGGTGATGCCTCAGACCCCGCGGGGTACAGTGGAACTTACCCCTGTGGTGGTGCTCTGAAGTATTTGATAAGGTCTCAACGTTAATCGGGGTCAAATTAGTCAGCAGCAAGGAGCGGAAGGATTTACGCCGCCCTAATTTGACGTGCAGCCTGGGCAGCGCTATCCGCTGGGATTAGCAACGCTCAGAACGGGCAGCAGCACCCTTCTGAGCTGAACTGGGAGCAGCTCCAGCGCAGCGCTGCCACCACATCTGTCTGCGCGGTGCTGTGGCGGCCGAGCACCTCCTCAGAGGTAGGCAGCAAATCCCAAATGTGTCTCAGCATCAATGCCCCACCTGGCGCTGCCCAGAAGACATCGCTTCTGTTCACTGTTGCAGCTATTTCGTACAGCCACTAGAGGCCAGAGCTCGCTACCAGATGGGGGAAAGAATAAAGCTCAGAGCCCATAACCACAGGAACAGGGACCAAGGCCCCTTCGAACACGGACTTCTTAAGGTCAGGAAACAGGAAAGTGTCCTACCTACTCTTATCTTGTCTTGGGCAATATCGAATGGGGAAATCAAATTGCTCAGAAACTCCTTGATGAGCTTGAAATTGTTGCGTCCAATGCTCCAAGATCCATCCACAAGCAGGACAATATCAGTCATTGCAGATGTGTCACACTGAAACTGGGAACCTGGAGGGTATAAGTTTTGATATTGAGAGAAGCAATTGTAAAGGAGGAAAAACCACTTCAGTTTTAGGATAAAAACAAAATGTGCAGTGTAAGGCCCTGTCTGGATGGTGGATTGGACCATCTGCCAGCTTGATGCATCCCAGCATCTTGGGAAAACCACGTGGCTAAGGATAAGCCATCTCAGTAGCAAGAAATTGAGTGGTGCACAGCTGCACTTCTGCAAAGAATGGGTTAAAGCTGTCGGGAAGTGTGTGCCTATCCCAAGCACTGCTCTCTGCAAGCTGTCAGCTCCATTACATCTCAGCCCCAGCCCAGTGCTTCCTTGTTAGCTAGCCTAAGTCTCCAAGAATCGCAGGTGATTGCTTAATTCCATTCCATCACGAGATCCCCTGTGGGCTATAATTATTTCGTGGCTTTATATTAAATCCAATCTCTCCGTAAAAACCTGCTGGCACCACAGACACTCACAGCCTTTCTCCCCAGCCCAGGCCTGCAGCTTAACAGAGGATAAGACAGGGCATGCTGCTGGTCGAATGCATCTTCCCTGAATATTTTTCGGATGGGGGATTTTCCATCTTTGGTGGAGGGAAATAGATGATCCCATCAAGATTCAGTGGGCTCCAAAGAGGTTACTCTCCTATCTCTTTTCACAGCCATGGATTCCTACTGGTCTCAAGGGACCAAATGAGGATGCTCTGCCCAATCCCATTCCCACCGTTTCAACAGTTGCTGTGAGCCATCTGCCCTGCCATAGTCTCAACTGATGAATCTGAAGGATCATCATGGCTCAGTTTTCTGAGAAACATGAAGAACAAGTCCAGGAGGTGGAGCAAGTTGGGTTACAAACATCACTGATGGGCTCCTCTCCTCCTGAAGGCTTGGAAAGGTCCATGGCTGGGGGACTGCTGAAGAATACAAGCTCTTACATGGATCTGTCAGAAGCAGGGGGAGGTGGCATCATCAAGAAAGTGATGAATGAATTAAACTGTCTGGAAGGAATTTTTGGGCTAGCTCCAGTTTGCCTTAAAATCTGTGATGTTCTGCAGAACTCCAAACTTCTCCAGTGGTTTCTGGCATGTTCCCCCAAGCATGACCTAGCAATGAAAATCACTATCATCAGCAGCATTTGTATTCTTGCAAATCTTGGTGACAGAGAGTGGGATGGAAGGCTTCTATTCAACGAGCTTTAGGGAAAAGAGTGGGGAAGAAGGAGCAAGACATGTTTGAAACCCCTCTCACCTCGCCTCAATGAATCCTTTGTGGGTTTTTCTTTTCCTAGAGGCTCTCGCGCCGGGTTTGCAGGAGGGCGCTGGGATGATCTTGTGGTTGTTGGTATTGCTTCTGTCACACTGGCCTCTGCACCAGGCTGGTTTCTTGCAGTTTCTCCTGAGCTCTTTGGCTGAGCCCCCTTCTGCCTTTTCTTTTCACCTCTGTCCTTTGCTGTGCTCCAAAGAGAAAAAAATACATTGTCCCTAGCTGTGTTATCCCCCTGTAAGCTGCTGTAGTCATCAGCTGATTTCAGCCACGTTGGCAGAGGTGTAGGGGGCTCAGAGAGCATAAAAGTCCTACAGCCTTTTGCAAACAGGTAGGTAGGCAGACGATGCCATCTTCATTCACGCCTCTCTGAGGGCTGCAAGTGGGCTCATGAGATGATAGTAATAACATCAGTAAAGGATCACATCAAAAGTTTGTCCTTCCCATTATCTTTGATGATGAAAAATAATGAATGTTTATAAAACATAAACCAGGGAAAACATACCATGGCACCTGATACCCAGTGACTCTCCAGACCTCAGCAGTGTGTGACTCAGAAACATCCTATATTAGTGCCAGTCTTTTTCTATAATGGCCCTGACGGATCTTTCTTCCATCAACGTGTACAAATACTTTTCTGCGCACATGCAAAACTTGTTATTAGACACATGAGAAAATCTGTGCAGTTATATACGCAGTCTTCAGCCACAGAAAGAGGTCACACCTTCTTGTAGACCATCTGCAGCTTAGGAAATCAGGCATCGTTAGCCCCAGTGCCTTGGGAGCAGCTTGTTCTCAAAGGATCTGCTCTCAATTGAAGGATTTGACTGTATCTGCTTAATTTGAATACCCGTAAGCCCCAGGAACACGTGGATGTGCTATGCCAGGCTGGACAGTTTGGCTGTCATGAGGGGCAAATATTTTTAGGTTGCTGACTGTGCTCTTGTAGTTCAGAGATGCACACCAGAGATGAGACTGGGCGCCATGTCTCACTGACTGAATGTCCCTGATGAAGTAGGGGTTGCAGAGGGAGGGTGGGAGTGCTTTTAGGGACAGCTGTGCACCCACCTGGCTGTGTCAGGACGGCGCTCAGGGGTGGTGGGGTGGCCTCTGCCACCCCACTGTGCTCAGCTGTTGAGCTCCCTGAAGAGGTGAGATTCTTTCCTGACGCAGCTCCTGAGTTTCTTCGGTTATTTCTAGTCTGGGATGCATTTTTTAGCTCCTCTACTGTGGGAAGACCAAAGACAGGGAGAGAGAGTCAGTCTAGGCAGATCTATGAGGCATGGTCCATTTTTCACCTCCTGCGTCTTCACCATTCTCCTTTCTAACCTTCCAAAAAAAGTAGTAACAGGCCCTGTGATTGTCGCATAGTCTACAGGGGGATGAGTTCTGGAGGATGAGCTTTTAGGAGCAACATCTCCAAGAGCCTCAGGAGCTCTCTGAATGGTAAAATGTAGCACACTCTACTTACTCACAAATTTCCTCTTGGCAAAGAGAGCTTCCTGGGAGCCATTGAGCACGTAGACCTGCAGCGTGTATTCCTTGGTAGGGCTCAGGCCCCCCACTGTGGCTTTGGGAGTCTTGGTTTTCAGCATGACTTCTTGCTCCGAGTCCCCTGAGGTGGGATGAAACCACAGTTCAGAGACTGTTAGAGCTTAAATTTAAGCTGACAGTAGCAAAAGCACCGCTGAAATGCAGGGAATGTCTGCCTAGGGACTTCAGTCAACTCTTATTCCTATTTTTAATTTTGTGGATCTCTGATTTTTACTCTTTTTCCCACTCCAGCGTTGAAAACGTTTAGGGTTTTTTTAAAATCTCTGATACGTGCCCAAAATGGAAAACCAGTTCCTACCCAGCGTTAGTGCAACTTTCGCCAACTTCTCAAGAAGTTGCTGAGTGAAAAGCCGGTCTGCAGATGGTAAAAATTGAGTAATTGCTAGTAAATACTGCTTATGAAAACATCCAACCAATTGATGTGCTGGATGTCATACATGACAAAACGAGGAAGTGCCTGGGTGTCTCCTGAGGTCATCACTGGCACTTGGGACTCATCTTACTTATCCCAGCCGCTCTCACTGTGCTGTCTCTGCAAGCCCCATCTCTCTCCAAGGGCAGCTGCTCTCTGTGGGGAGACAGCTCATTTCTGGGGCCAGCGCTGACTCCAGACCCCTCTGCCATGTCCTGTGGCTGTGGGACCTGTCCTGGGGCTGTGATGCCTCCACCAGCCAGGAACTGGGGCATTTCTGCGCTGGCACAGCAGTGAGCAGATGGAGCAAAGCAGCTCTGCCAAGCAGCAGCCAATGCTGCACCGTCGCCTCTGCGCTACACAAGACAAAGGGAGAGAGGCAAAGTAGCTCCCTAAACCCCACGGATTAAGAAAGGTCTACAAGGTCTACAAGCTTTAAATTACAGAGATGGATGCGTTTCTGATCCCACCATCCCTGTGCTCATGCCTGTGGCTGGAGACGGAGCTCTACAGCCTACAAAGAGGGAAAACCTCAGGCATGTGCCAGGAATGCTGGTGGGGATTCCCTGCATTCCCGGGATGCTCATCGCTCTCCACCAAGGGTAGGGAAGGAATGAGAAACCTCCTGCTCCAGCTTGGGAAACAGGTGGGGGCTGAGCTAAAAGCGGGTGGATGATCACAAGAGCTCTGCCGCACGCGGTCCTGCCTGGCAGCTCCCTTCTCCGGCTCGCTGGCAGAGTGGCAGCAACCGAAAACCAAATGCCAGCCAAGACTAAGGTTTCCCCCAACCATTGATCCCCACCGAGGGACCTCATGTCCTTCCAACACCACCAGATTCAGCATCCTAAGTCAAGGACAGCTGGAGCTCAGCCGGGGCAGGGAGCCAGAGGGCTGAGAAACCCCCACACGTGGGATCAAGGACATCCCATCCCGTGTCGCTGCAGGTGGGGGAAGAGCTGGGAGCTCCCACAGAAGAACCAGACACAGTCTGGTCTCACACAGTCCCAAAGAGCAACACTTTCCGGCTAAGCCTTTCCCCTAGGATGAAGAGAGCTGAATCTCACCTCTCTCTTGTGAATGAGTGATGGAGGGACTGTGCCTGCACTGATGTGGCAGTATGGACTGCTCTCATGGTGGCCAGAAAACTTCTTGTCCGTACAGCCCAGTGGAAACTTTTGATGTCGGTAATCAAGACTCGAAACCAGAACAACCAGCAGATAATTCCCTCTGCCTTACCTCTATCACCTTAAGGTCTAAATAATGCTCTTATTATGCTGTCCAGTCAGAAGGTGGAGCTCAGTCCCTCACTCATACACAAATCTTTGCCGGGTCTGACATCCAGCACGTTAGCACATACCTGCCATGGGCTTTACCCGAACTTTGTAGCCATTGATGTCCCCTTCCGTCTCTTTCCATTTCATTTGGAGCCTGTCTTCCGAAAGGACAGTGAGTTTCAGCCGGCCTGACCCTGGGGAGGAGGAGACACGTCCATGCTGTTATGGATGCAATTCCTCCCTCTGCACACGCACCTACAAAACACCGCATGTGCCATCTCCTCTATGGACATGGGAACAGTTGCAGTGCAGAGGAAACCACCACCATCCCATGCAAGTCCTCAGCATCCCCTGACGCCGCACCGCAATTCCTCTGCCAGGAAACCCACCGCGAGTCACTGCAAATCTGTAGCCTCCACCCTATGCCAAGAGGAGTTTCTCAGGTGCTCAAATGAGACCTCAGTATATACTGCTGCAAACAGGGAATACAGCCTCCCACAGAAGTGGGGGCTTTCTCTGGAGCCCTCACATCTTGGAGGACTCTCCCAGGAGCTTTCAAGCAGGACGCTTTGTTTCAGCAAGTGTCTTTGGTGCAAACATCTGAAATGGGAGGGCAGCAAAGAGATACAAGGGCTCATGAGGCTCTTCAATAGGTTTGGGCTGCTGAGAAATACGGAAATTCCCCAGCTGATGGATCCCATACTTCTGCAGAAAGATCATTTCAGAGGCAGCTCCAAGGACCAGCTGCGTTTAGAAAGAAAAAAAAAAAAAAAGAAGAAGAATAAAAAAAAGAAAGAAAACCTGCTAAAGTGTAAATAACAGTTCCTGGCAGGACCATAACTCATGGGCACCAGCTTGTATCCATTTGCTGCAGGGAGCAGCAAACTAAATGACAAATCCTGAGGAAAAAAATAATATCAGACAAGGAGGTAAAAAGAAGAAAGAGCGCATTCCCTTATCATCTCCAGATTTCACAGATATCTTTTAAACCCCAGCTAGAGGTCTGAACTCATGTGTCACTCTTTGACTCAATGATTCCTAGGTAAAACAGCTGTACTGTCGTACACACGTCACCGTATGAAACTTCTTCACTTGACTGGGTACAGGATGACAACTCAGCGGATTTATCTCCCTTCCTTCCTGGCACTGTACCTACAGCTGCCCTTCCAGCAGGCTGCCCTCATTTGCAACGAGTGAGCCTGTCCTTTTCCTGCACAATATCAGCATCTGCACTCAAACACCCACCCTCATTTGCAGTTGTTGCCAATCTCTTTCCTTTCACCATTACTCATAAAAAAAGTTTATGGTGACCTGGAGTGTCCGGCTCAGTGCTGGCAATCTGTCTTGCACAGGACTCCTCAAGTCCCTAATCTGGTCTTGCATGATGTCCAAGACATCTCCTGACATCCTTGCCATCCAGCCACAGCCCAGGAAAGCAGTGAGAGTTGGCAGCGAGGACTTGCTTGTCTCAGCCCAACATCTGTGCCTTAACCTTTCCTTGCAGAGACTTCCTGCAGGCTGCCCAACAAGCAGATAACTATTTGGGGGGAAACAAAGCTCAGATTCACATGTCACCCCAGGCAAATCTGAAGGGGAAGAAAGAAAACATGGGGAAGAGGGGTGAGGGACAAAATAAAATCCCAGAATCACGCCTTAGAGAGATGGTAAAAGATCATGGAACAATGAGGGAATTCATAGTTAGATTAAACATGGAACTGTCTTCTTTAGATTAAACATGGAGATGTCCAACTCCTTGGCCATCACTCTAGGAGCCCAGAAGTGAAAAAGGCAAGAATGTCCCCAGACAGACCAAAGGACAGCATCCTCTAAAGCGCCATTATGTGCTGGATGCAAATGAGCCCCAGCGCCATGAAAGCTCCACTGTTTCCCTGCCCTGTGCTGGACGCGTACTGTTTGATGCTGTAACCTTGCTCTCCGGCTGATGGTTAAGCCCAGAGTTATCTGCAGAGGCTGGTTGGGAAGATACACAACAGGGAGGCACGTCTGTCCAAACTGTGAGGTGCCATCGCCTCTCTAGAAACCTTTGTGCTGACTGCTTCCACAGAAGGTTCAAACATAATATAAAGGTGGATCTTCAACCTCAGAAAGGCTATGGTGAGGTGCTATAGGTATTTTCTGGTCATTTATGGTACTATGGGAGTAGAGGAAGGAATGGTACTATGGGAGCTACAGAAGGAATGCACCTCATGTGCTTTCTTGTCCAGATGTTGCACCACGTACCACCGTGTGTGTCCAAAGCCATAGTTTCAGAGGGCAGGACAGATGCAGTCACTAACAGAAGCAACACCTTTTTTGTCTTCCTATTTCTCAAGCTCCGTCTGCAGATCCCATAAGAACCCTCCATTGCTTACACAGGCTGAAATGCATCCCTGCTGCGAGGGAGCGGCATGCTGGGCTGCTGCCAGTGATGAGGACGGGCTTTGCAGGGTGGGGAGGGATCCCGTTGCTCTTCATGTGTGGGAATGGGCTGTTTGGAGCTTCACTGACAGACAGCAGAACAGAGCAGCCCCCTGAAACCCTGTGTGTGATTGGGAGCATCCCTCTCATGTGGTGCCACTGCCACCGGGAAGGGCTCAGGCAAGGGCTGGGCTAATCCAGGTGACATCCAGACGGCAGGAATTGCCCCGAGCGAGGGCAGGAGGGCTCCTTACCTTGGCCCACTCGTCCCCAGACGTGGCTCGCCACAGGCAGGCAGGCAAAAAAGAAGCAAGTGCTAATCAGCATGGTGATTGGGACCTACAAGAAGGCAAACATCAGGAAGGAGAAGTAAAATTTACATTTCACCACATCAAAACCCAAGTTTTTGCAGTCCTCGGTTAAGGGACCGCAAGCTGAGGTCTACAGCTCTATACATCGCTGAGCACTGAAAGAGCGGATGGAGAAGCACATGCTGGATTTTCCTGCAATTCCCATGTATTATTTCCCATTCTTGGTCTCTCCAATACAGCTGTTCAATGCCTTGGCCCAGTACTAAATGGAGTTTATACACCTGATGGGGAGGAGGCTCTGACCCAGTACTCCTCTCAGCCTGTGTGGTCCCGGAGATGGGCACTGCCCTCTTGGCAGGACGATCCCAACAGCAGCAGGACAATACGTGCTGGGTCCTGCTCTGACCATGGAAGTAAGCACCATGGGCCAAATCACTGGACAGACATAGATTCCGGAACAGCTTCTGGTTTAAATCCTACAGAAGTAATTACTTCTGATTACCGTGACCGAAATCAGTATAGGTATACAAACACACAGC
The DNA here is from genome assembly GCF_965231255.1 of Vanellus vanellus. Taxonomy (NCBI): domain Eukaryota; kingdom Metazoa; phylum Chordata; class Aves; order Charadriiformes; family Charadriidae; genus Vanellus; species Vanellus vanellus. The sequence goes on from NC_138920.1 coordinate 15,270,953, forward strand.
GCCTTTCTCGTGTCCCTGCAATGCACGCACTGGTCATAGAGGGAGAAGCATTTAGAGGAGCACTTTTTGGCAGACGAGCTCCTCACACCGCAGATTTAACGACCCTGCAGTCACTGAGATAAAGCAATTAGGCAGCAGGAGGGAGACCGCAGACCGAGCTGCGTTTATGCGTCAGCAGTTCAGAAGCACGGGCTTCATTTCTTATTTCGCGGAGGAGTTCCCGAGAACTTACACTCAAGGACTTGTTGGGAGAGCCTTGTTTTAACTTGTTCACCTCAACAAGACTGAAAACAGACGAAGTTACAGCCTTAATCATGGCAGAGGGTCAGTTTGACTTAGAAGTAACCTCTGCAGCGTTGCCAGAGCCGGCTGGCTAAGGACAGTCAGCCTACAGCCCACGGACCCCGAGCATCGTCAGTCATTTTTGCTGGCCTGGATTTCAGTTTTATTCAGTTTGGGTCAGAAATGTCAGGTCAGCATAAAACGGCCCTGGTGGAAACAGTGCCTCCCCTCCCCTTCCCCCCCCCCCCCCCCCACCTCAGTCTCGAGACACCGGGTTTAAAACATATGCTGTTGGCCTTTCGCAACGCGTCCTTGGCATCTGTCATTTTTTGTGCTCCACATTTCAGCCTTATTGCTTTTGGCAGAACCAGACCATACACAAGTTTCCTCCGCTGCCGTCTGCAGTGACATTTCACTTCTATTCATTTTGATGGACAGGTATTTAGAGGCTCCTGGCAAATGCCTATTTCCTTTCAAATACGTCAGCTTTTCAGCGATTTCAAGGAAAAATAAATATTCACGTGAGTGACCCGGCCATGATCTCCCAGGGTTTAAATCAGTTCTAAACTGCTGTAAGAATGAATGGAAAAATATGCAAGTTATAACAGGGAGATGTTAACCACTGTACTCAGTCTGTGATTTTTTTTGGTTGAAGATCAGGTTATACAGAACAACTGCAGTGTAACTGAAGCCCTTAGCCATGGGAAACACTTTTTTTTTTTTTTTTTTTTCCAGCTAATAAAATGAAGTCATTGCTTATAAAAAACAGCAAACATTTTACAGGTGGGTTTCGGGAATCTGACTGTCACCTCAAGAAAAGCAAAGCCTGCCCTGGCTGTAGGGGTACATGCGCCAAACAACACAAGAAGGCGGCATTTTCGAAAAAATTCCCTGAATCACAAGTTCATTTGTGCCATTTTGCAACGCCACCAAACTGCTCTTGAATTCCGCACAACTTCCCCATGGCTCTGCCGGCAAACGGGATGCCCAACTCTGGCAAAAGCACTGGGTTGTGTATGATCTTTTCATATTAATCAGGGTTATATGGGACCAGAAATAAACCCACGGGCTTCTGCAGCCTGCACTGAACCGGGATCACTGCAGGGTCCGATTCAGCCAGGATCTCCCACCCTGATGGGGCAGTGAGGATGAGTTCAACGTGAACCCAGTTGGATCCAGTAAGCCCCCAGGGTGTGGATCTTTACTGCGACTAAAGCAAGGAGCAGGGACTTCATTGCTTCTTCCCAGCTCAGTGCAAACCCATCGCTATTTTGCCTCTTCTCCAACTTTCATTTTCCCACCGGGAAAGCAGGGATAACACGCGCACCTGGTTGAGACGGTGGCAGATACGTGGCTGGAGGAGCTCTCTCTTCCCCACCCTGCAGAGCTCCCTCTCCACAGGTTGGACCCTAAGCAACCCCCCCCCCGGGTCTCCTTGGTCCCTTTCCATCCATTCCTGTCCTCGCTGGTGCCACCAGCCAGCTCTGGACATCGGGACGGAGGGGACCACAGGTGACATCAGCCTACTGGCGGGCGGACAGCCTCCGGCACGCCAGTGCCTCGCTCCTGTTACTCACCCGGGGAAGGAATTTGGAGACAGCAACACATGGAGCATGTGGTGAGTATTTCCAGGGCCTGGAAAACGGGTGCGGGGGGACACACACACCACTTCCCGCTTGCCCCAGCTGTGTGCTCAGAGGGGATTTGGAGGTTAAGGCAGTCAGAGATCCCCTTATTTGTATAGGAAATTTTAAAAGTAATCACTTTAATTAAAGAAAAAAAAAAATCTATGCAAAATGTCCCTGCCACGTGTTTAAACCAGCACAACTAAAAGCAAGAATTTGGGGGCACTGTGACTTAATCTCCACCCTCCACAGCCACAGTTTGGGGACCGTTCCAAAGGGCATCACCGCCTCTGCGCAGAAGCGCCGGCAGAAGCAATGTCACCTGAGGGCCCACCCGCTGCCGGACACGCGCGCAGCTCCAGGGACAGCCCTGCAGGAGACACCAGTGACCTGCCCGAGGTAGCCAGCTGCAGGCAGCACATCTGTCCCACACGCCCTGAGCACTTCGCTAGTTAAAGGACCTAAAACAGTCTTAAAAAAAACCCCCAACATATTCATCAAACCCTTTCTGTTTTCTCCTGGAAATCTCTTGTATTTCAGTTCCACTGCTGGACAAAAAAGTCTCAACTCTCCCAGCACCAGTCTCAAAAAAGTAAGGCACAAGTTTCACTTCCAGGCTGAGCCTTTGGAGCTCCCCGCAGCCCGGGGAGACTTAGCAACATTGGCGTGATGCAGACCCACACCACACCTCCAGGTGGGAAAACCCACCCAGACAACCGCCCTTGCTAACAAACCCTCCCAAGTACTGGAAGGGCAGTGATTTCCTGCAGGTTTTATGCTATTAACTACAAAATAGAAGGCTGGGAGGCTGGGGGGGGAGGGGAAACAACAAACAAACCAGCAAACAAAGTGCATTTCTCACAGGCATCACTCCAAAAGACTTGCTAAAGCAGTCCTGGCAATATTTAGACCTGACCTGCAGCTGATGTGAGTCCTGAAGCCTCTTCACGGCGAGCGGCCGAGACCAGCCACCCCTGCGCAGCGTCAGCAGCGCTGCCCCGAGCTGAGCTGCGCCAGCTCCAAGTTTCCCAGACTGCAAAACCCTGCAGAAGTTCCCTGCTCCGGCAATCCCCACGCGTACCCCAAACCAACGCGGCCCCTCCTCGACATCCCCGCGAACCGAGCCCCCGAGGGGAATGAGCCACAGACCTCCGGGGAGCTTTTCCTGGAGTCAGCCGGGAGGTGCGACGCATCCAGCTACATTCTTAAATTGTGGGAGAAGCAGCCCCGGCGCCTCGTCTGCTCCTCGGCGTGATTAGAGATTTCAATTCCCAGACGTCAGGAGGGATGAGGAAGGGGAGGGAGAGCAGGGGGAGAGGGACGGCGATTCCCCCACCTCCCGCGCACCGCGCAGCCCAGAGCGCTGCGTGGCCCCTACGCACAGCTAAATAAAGCGCGCGGGGAAAGCAAGAGACCGCTTCTATGAAAAACAGTGAATGGCTTTTAGTGTTTTTGCTAAGTAAATACTAAATACATGTCTAGGAAGCCGCGCGCTGGTTTCCTAGAGCGCGGCAACAAGTCGCGGCTCCCGCCCACTGCCGGAATCCCAGGGATGAAGTCAGTCTGGCCCCATTCACATCCCATTAAATAGTTTTGCGAGCCCGGCATTTGCACTGAAGGCAAATTGCATCGCATTTGTTTAAGGAAATTAAGCACATCTGTAAGTTTCGCAAGGCCAGAGGCTGAATCATGAACTGGAGCTCGACGGTGCTGCAGCGTTCCCAGCTGGGGGATACAGCCCTGACCTCCACCGGCACGTGGTCCCCAGCCCCGGGAGAGCCTGCGAGAGCTGCCCAGCTCCGCGCCAAAACCTCTGCCAGAAAGATTTTGTCCTCATTGCCAGGAATGGAACGACTGACAGCGACATTTCTCATTACAAATGGAGGCCAGATTTTCCGCTGCATCTCGGAGGACTGTCAGCATCAGTCTCCCGTTGCAACCGAGTGAGCTGCAAGAAACTGGCAATTGCCGTTCTATAGGAAACATGGGCACCTTTGAAAGTGACAAGTCAGGCAGAAAAAAATATAATAAAATTGTAGTTTTTAAATATTTGTGTACACTAAAAAAAATATTTGGTAGTTCATTGCTATTTTGCTTTATAACCCAGTAAGTATTTAAAAGCATCACAATATTCAGGCCAAAGGATAACACCGAAAGGAATCGCTTACATCTTGTTAAGACAAAACATGGAGCATTTAGTAGTCTCTGAAGAGAGAGTTGTCACTGCCCTACATGTAAATACCACAAATCACCTCTTCTGTAATTCCTACTGGATTTCAGTAGTTGCCCAGGTTTGCTACAGTTTGCTTTAACACTAGGAGGATGTGAGAAAGGAAAGAGCACAGATCTCCTGCACTTCACTTGCAGGGAATACAGATGCGGGGCTAAAATTCAAACTCTGTTTACATCAGAAAAATCTGAAGCTTCTTCCAGTGCTTATGTTCAGCTTGTTGGTTTCTGCCCTACCCTTCCCAAGGTGCCCACGCAATGCTGCGGTCTTCTGGCTTTGACTTTTGTTCAAGCCCCACACTCTGGATTAAACCTTGGGGCCCCCACAGACACCCAAACCCTCCCCGAGCAGCAGCACAAACCAGAATTTAAACAGCAAAAAGGCAGATGGATGCTGCTTTGCTTGTGCACCGAACGGCTAGAAACAACAACTGTGAGTATATTGACAAATGGTTTGAAAGATTGTCTGGTTTCACTTAGGGGCTGGAAGGACCCCAGTGGATTATCAATGCAAACATCTTGCTCGGACCACGTTCCAGCAACGTTGTGCTCCAAGTAGTCCTATTACCTCTGCACCAGCGCTGGGGGAGCGCATATCCCTTTATACCAAGGGAAAAAAAAAGGCAGCCAGCAGTAATGCAATACCTAATATACAGCTGACACCAGATCTTCCAAGAAAGTCAGCTCCCACTTTAACACAAATCAAAACGACTTTTTTTTTTTTTTTGGGGGGGGGGGGGGTTATGGCTGGGTTTTGGTTTGTTTTTTTTTTTTTAAGACTTGGTTGGTGGCCAAAATAGCTGCACTGAAGGACCTGCCCTAAGTGGGAGTGCTGGAAATCATCCTGCTGTACGCACAGCATTGCAGGCTGATCACAAGCAGGATGCTCTGTGAGCTGGAAAGCGAAAAACCCTACCCAGTTTCTTGTTATTACCTGTTATTCTATATTTAGTTCACTTTCAGGGTAGTTTGCACACAAATATTCCGCACCACCTGCAAATGCTGTCATCCTGGGAGCAGCAGGGCCCAACGGGGCTGGATTTTGGTGGCTTTCACTCATTTCTGTTCCCTCTGGAGTCAAACTCAGGCGGTGACACATTTTCTTTTGGGCAGACAATGCTTAGGGTCTCCTTTCCCCCACTGCCTCCCATCATTCGGTTGGTAGCAGCCTATGACATTTGGGACCTCTGCCTGGCTCCATCCTGAGGTGAAGCTGGTTAATGAATTTGAGAATTATTGGGGTGTGGAGGCACAGAAATTGCAATCATGGAAGTCACACCTTTTCAAGAAATTCAGCTGGGGAAGAGCAACCAGTCCTGGCTGTAAGAGTGGCTAAGCCAAGAGAGTAGCAGGAGCCTTAGACTTTCTTTACAAGGAAGTCATAGAATCATAGAATGGTTGAGGTTGGAAGGGACCTTGAAGATCATCCAGTCCCACCCCCCTGCCCTGGGCAGGGCCACCTCCCCCCAGCCCAGGTCGCTCCCAGCCCCGTCCAACCTGGCCTTGAACATCTCCAGGGATGGGGCAGCCACAGCTTCTCGGGGCACCCTGCGCCGGGGGCTCACCACCCTCACAGGGAAAAATTCCTTCCTAATGTTCAATCTGACCCTGCCCTCTTCTAGTTTAAAGCCATTCCCCCTCATCCTATCGCTACATGCCCCAGTAAAAAGTCCCTCCCCAGCTCTCCTATAGGCCCCTTTAGGTACTGGAAAGCCACTAAAAGCTCTCCCCGGAGCCTTCTCCTCTCCAGGCTGAACACCCCCAACTCTCTCAGCCTCTCCTCATAGGAGAGGTGCTCCACCCCTCGTATCATCCTCGTGGTTCTCCTCTGGATGCGCTCCAACAGGTCCATGTCCTTCTTATGTTGGGGACTCCAGAGCTGGATGCAGTACTCCAGGTGGGGTCTCACGAGAGCGGAGTAGAGGGGCAGAATGACCTCCTTTGACCTGCTCATTTCCTTATTTTCTTGACAGTAGATGGGACGGTTTATTGGGCCTTTTGGAAAGCACATTGTGTTCTCGGCAGACTGCACAGACAACTCAAGGGAGCTCAGACATACTTACTTGCCTGGTACCAAACTTACTGCTGCTTACCAGCCTGTACCACCTGCCGTGCAGCTCAGCTGGGTCACTGGCTTGTTCTAAGGCTTGGTTTCATCATGTGCTGAACGCTCCCACTGGCATTAAAAAGGAGCTGCAAGAGCTTAGACCCTCTCCAAGAGCCAAAGTTTTCAACAACATCAGAATCTGAGACTTGTCCATTAGAATGTATTTATTTGAAAATATATTAAAATGCCTGGCTAATGTTTCACAGTGATTGGTCCAGCTTGGTCCCTCCCCACAGTCCATCCTTGCTTAGCGGAGTGTCCTGACCTTCCAAACAGTGGTGGGATGAGACTCCTTCACTCATTCAACGGCTTCCATGACTTCCATCACAAGAGTTCGGGGTCCTGTCATGATGAGGCTACTGATGGTCTGATAGTCCAGATGCAAAACGTACATCCCATTCACTGAGAAAACAAACTGGCACACCTGGAGGGAGAGGAAGGGCAGGTTACCTTCAGCCGATGTCTTCATGGCAACTTGCACCCATGACTGACTAGAGCCAGAGCTGCCATGCAAATAACTCGCTACAAAATCCTGCAAACACTAAAGCATTACCACTCCATAAGCTACACTAATAATCACTGTGCTACAATCACTGTATCACAAAAAAAAGGGACACCAAAGGGATTTAGACTGTGAGCTAACAGAGGAAAAAAAGCCTCGTTTATGAGCAGTGGTTCATTTCACAGATGGAAATGCGGCGCAATATTAACATCTAGCAATTTGGTGGCAAATGAGATTAGGTAAGGAGAAATTAACTGGGCTCTTGAGTAAATGAAACAAATTCATCCATCCCCTTCCAATCCCGCCTGAAGCAAACAAGGAGTCACACTCTGCCTCTGAAGAATCCCATTATTTCAAACGTCCCTGTGACTTTAGACTGCTATCAGATGGTAGAAATCATTCCCTCGCTGCTGGGGTTTTCTTAGGGAACTGTGAAACTCAGCATTTCTTTCATTCACGCCTGAAACCCTACGCACAAAACCCATACGCGCCTGGGTCTAAAACGAGTTTCAAGACCTCAGCTCATTTTACCTGAACTGGAAATACTGGCATCAGCCTAAGGTTACTAAGCTTTCACGTACATGGAAAACAGTTGCACGCAGAACTACGTGGTTCAAAGCAGGGAAACACAAGATGTGTTACGCCTCAGGAGCTGTGAGAACAAGTGATTCAGGATAGAGCTCTGCTACTTCCCAGCTTCACTGGGGTTATATACAGTTACTAGAGCTCAACCGGGAATTCTCTGCTTTGCTTTTAGCAGCTCAAACAGTTTCGACAGCTCCGAAGTCTACCACAGCTTAGTTTTGACACAGTTTTTTTTCAGTGTTAGCTGCCCACAGCCCCTGTCCTGCCCAGGCAAAAGGCAAATCCGCTGCCGTGCCGCTGCACACGGGGCACTTTGCCTGTGGAGAGCATCCTTCCCTCCGCCTCCCGCAGCGCTGCCAGAGCTCCACACGCCGACTCGATCGGACTGATCTCCACTGCAGGAGGTGGGATTATCACGGAGGATGTGTTCAGCCCAAAAAGCTCAAAGAGGTCACAAGACCGACCTCCTGTTAAGTCACCACGAGCAAGAAGTACCTTCATCCCCGCAGCAGCGGCGGGTCCTCCTGGGTCCACTGCCTGGATGTGGCAAGGTCTTCCTCCTCGGACCACAAACCCCCAGCCCACCGCATCCCCCACAATCTACAAGCAGAAGGAAAGAGTTTTGAAAACCAAGGAATGGGCTGGATAGGGCAGATGCAACAGTTCCTAGTGAGATGGAGAACTCTGCTCATGATGCGACCCTGTCAGGGGTGGGAGAGAAAGGGCTGTGCACCAAGTGGTGCTAGAGAGGGTGGCTACAAAGAAGATGAGGACTCCCTTTTTACAAGGAGTCACATGGAAAAGACAAGGAGTAATGGGTACAAGTTACTCCTGGGGAGATTCCGAACGGACGCAAGAGGAAAGTTTTTCACAATGAGATTAATCAGCCGTTGGAATAATCTCCCTGGGGAAGTGGTGGATTCCCCAACATCTGACACTTTTAAGATTCAGCTGGACAGGGGGCCGGGCCATCTTGTCTAGACCAGGCTTTTGCCAAGAAAGGTTGGACCAGATGATCCTTGCGGTCCCTTCCAACCTGGTACTCTGTGATTCTACAAAGTAAGACGCAGAACCACAGATTAATCGCTCTCTGCAAAACTGCTTTCTGATTAATACTCCCTGCCAGCAAGTGCAGAAGAGTGAGGCCCAGGCAGCATGAAGCTGAAGTGTAAGGCATGCACCAAGAGCATGTTGAGAACATTTCCAGAGCACGTACACACTGCCTTTTCCTTGGCACAGGAGAGCATTTCCAGGGTGCAAGTAGCCACTCTTAATTTTTCCCACTCTGATCTCAGTCTGTCAGAGCAGTTTGCTGTCATACTGTGGCCATCTGATGTGACTAAAAGAGAAAAGGAATTCCCAAAGGACTTTGCACATTACCCATATAAATAAATAACAGCAACTGCACAGCTAAGCAGAAGGAAATGAGCCATGAAAGGCCCAGGCTGGCAGAGTTGAAGGGCAGGGCAAGAGCATTCACGGCACGTCCTCATACATGCCACACTAATCACCAGCTTTATTTTTCTCGCTCCTTCCCACCAATTTCTACAGCGCAGTTAATTTGGGAACCCGATCCACAGCTCCTCTGTAACCCCACTTGTGTCAAACCAGTACGGCAGGACAGCCCTCACGCTTCCTAAACTGGCCACTGTGTGATTCCCCCTTTCAAAGGTGGGCAGGAAAGGGCTGAGAAGTTTTACACAAAAATAAACAAGCGTGATAGGATCCACAGGGCAGGAACTGTCTTGCCACATTCACACCCAGCACCCGCCAGCCCTGCCTTGACCGGTCCTACGGGTTTAGAAATAATTAGGCAACCAAAAGCCCAAAACTCAGGTTGTCTGCAGCATCCTGGAGATTTTGCAGTATGTTGAAAAAAAAGCCCATCATAAGAAAGGCAAGAGTGGGTCTTGGATGCTCCCCATTCCGTGCTGCTCCACCAGACGCTGATGGATCATATCAACATATCCGATCTGCAGCAGGAGCCTGAAAGGTGCATAAAGCCGCGCATAAAGGTGATATCTGTGTGACAGAGGATGTGTGTCAAAGTCTCAACTGTCACAAGACTTGACTATAGTTTGTATGGAGCTGGATGAAACATAAAGGGGAATTTTTCTGTCCAGGAAACATTCTCTTTCTTGATCTACCCCTTTAAAATGTACCTTAAACTAAAGCAGAGGCTGCAAACCTCTGCTTTTCACCCATGAGAATATGTGCAGAGATTGACCCACTGAGACTCACCAAGAAAGAGGCGTGATGACGTGCCATGCAATCAAAGTTTCAACGTACAGAGGTCAGAGCAGCAGACAGAAAGCTATCCAAGAGCAGTCAAAGAGCTCAGTACTGTTGGGTTGGCAATGCCTTTCGCTATGGTCACTTACAGTTAGCGTTTTCTTGATGTAGGGGGCCCCAGGGGACAGGAGCTCTTCATTGGTGACGGGTCTCTTTAACACTAGAGCAGAAGGTGACAGATCCTATCAGAATCAAGGGTTTCGTACCGTAAGTGCATAACGAGGCAGTCGGGGGATCACCATGGGCTGGAGAACAGATGTTAGAACCAGCCACAGTTACCGCACACAGAAATCTTTGCATTCATCTCAGTGTTTTTCAAAACACTTGCACAGCTTTTCACATCAAGACTCAGAGGTGAGGCTGACCCTCTCCTCTTGCACATCACCGAGCTGACAATGGGTTTGGACCTGAGGCTTGACCTAGCCCATGCCCTGAAGGAATAGATGTGTGCCACGCAATGACAGGGCAATGCAGAAGCCCAGACCTGATTTGGGGTTGCACTCAGCCACAGGAGGGAACACCAACGTAGGAGTAGCGCTGAAGTAGGGGTTGGAGTTTCCAGCAAGGGAAGTGATGCTGCTCCTTCGAACTGCTGAGACAATTTTGATCTCCTTGTTGGTCTGGACTGAAAGAGGCAGAAATAATAATTACTGAAGGAAGGAACAGACCAGTTTAAAATAACAAACTTCCCCCATCAGCCTGACCCGCATCTGAAAGGTAAGCATACACTGAAGATGGCATTTGAGCCATTTCTTGAGAAAGAAGAAAACTAGCTTCAAAGAAGGACCAAGAGCTGAGCTGATGGTAAATGGAGTTATTTTCCTGGGATGGGGAGCTGCGATAGAGACTGCAACTGCATCGTGGCATCTGCCACAAACCAGTGAGACGGGTCATCCCTTCATACAACGTCTGGAGAAATACCCTACTCTCTGCTGGAGCAAACCCCTCAGCTCTGGGATACTCTGGTAAAGCAATTCTTGCTTTCACACCCCTCCACAAATACATCCACAGTTACCGGAGAGGAAGCTGGTGTTGCCTGGGTCCGGGTTGAGCTTGCGAAGACAGAAAGGGCTGTCTGGGCTCTCGGAGAGGGTGCGAGAAGAGTTCTCATTGAGTAACTCTGTGAGACGCCGCCTCCGTCGAAAGTTGATCCAGAATTGGTAGAGGATGTCACTGTCAAAGAAGTGATGCCTATTGGAGACTAGGAGAGAACAGGGGAGGAGGGAGAGGCTGAGGGGGGGTGAAAAACATGTAGGAAACATACTGAGAGATGCAGAAGAATTGCTTTTAATGCCTCTGCGTTCTATTACAGTTTTTCCTGACTATCTGAGAAGGTCACCTGCAGGGAAGGAGGAACAGCAGGGCCACCATCAAGAGATGCCATCTCCCAGGGGTGCAACACCGAGTCACAGCCCTCTACCCGCTCCTGTCCCAAGACACTCAGAGGACTCTCTGCCTACTGAATCTAAAGTTTAATTCCTGCATATGGTTATGATCTCCAGCCAAGTGGGGCTGAACATTACATCCTCACAACCCAGCCCCCAAAACCCAGGGGCGGATCCCAGTCCTGTGGCCGGAGGCTTTGAAGAACTGAAGAGCAATAGCTCAGATTTCAAGTCAAAGCCTTTGTGGGTGGTGGAAGATTGCTCTGATTTCAAAGGTCACCAGCTCCAAACATAGAACTAAAAGGCCCCATTGCCATCTCCAAGTGGGCACTTGACCAGCACTTGTTGCATGACATGAATGGGGATTTGTTCCTCTCACAGCCTTGACAACTACACTCATCTCTTGCTTTCTGTCCTGGCTCCAGCCAGACCCTCGCTCACCGTGCTGAATGATCCCGTGTTCCAGCAGCGCCCGCCCCAGCTCCACCGCTTCCTTTCGGTTCTCCGCTTCTCCCTCCTGAACGAGCCAGTCGATCATCTCGCAGCCCAGGAAAGTCCTCTGGTACTTCACCGAGTTCTCCTCTCTCACCTTCAGAATCGACTCCTCCACGCTCACCAGCCTGGCAGAGAGGTGGGACAAGGCCCCCGTGATGCCGTGCAGCCCGGCCATCCCACGCGGGAGCCGCAGCCGGAGCAAGGCCAAGAGCAGTGGGCAAAGCCTTACAGCCAAAACATTGCTGCCCGGGAGCAGTGGGAAGGGAGGGAGAAATGCAGAGCCGGAGTCAGGCAGCTCTGTAAATCTCCATCACAGCGGAGGAAGCAGCTTCAGCAAAACCAGTGCAGCTGCGACCTCAGCTAAATTCCGCAGGGAAAAGCCAAGCAAGCAGCCGAATGCACGCAACAAACGGCAGAGAGTCCAAATTGATGGAGAAGGCGCGTTTCAGTGAATACATATTCAGTTCGCAGCACATGCGAGAGCTAAATCCGGTGTCTCCACGAGAGGGTGCAGCGGGCTCAGCCGTGAGACGCGCTGGATGCTCTCCCCACCACCACGGCCACCACTGCCCAGCAAAGGCAAAGCAGGAGGGATGCAGGTCTGCCAGAGGGTCCCGGAGACAGCCGAAATCACTGCCCGCTTGCCGGAGGGACTTGTCCCTCAGGGCCAGTTTGTGAGTGTGATTGCCAGGGCTTGAGGATGGAGAAGACGTGAGGAGGCTGCTAAAGGGAACAGGTCCAGAGGGCGGTCTGTAGTTGAACCCAGTCTAACAAAATGACTCGAGAGGTGCCGGGGATGGTGGCCTGGGTTTAGAACCAGAAACAATCACCACAGAGAAAACTGAGCACTTGGAGGTGGAAGGAGTTTTCTTTACTGTCTGAGAATTAGTTTTTCCTACTACAAATTTTGCAAATAAGTTAAGCGAGGTGCAGGGATCCAGGCCCACGAGGGCCCTGAAACCCTATATTCTGCTGATCCTGGTGGGACATGAGTCCTAGTAGTGCTGATGGAAGCAGCTCCCCCAGGGAGGCTGGGGGAGCGCTGGGAAAGGCCGCTGGACGTGCCCATCCCGGGAGCACTCAAACTGCAGACTGGACCCTACAGCTTCCCTGTACCGGACCCCAGAACCTGCACTTGGGTTGGAGCCCTCAAAAGCATCCGTGAGTTCAGAGTACAGCTCCTGTCCCGGCCCCAAAGAGGCGGGTTGTCCTGTGGCTGTGACAGGGCTCAGGAAACAGCGTTTCCCACCACAGGGCACAGAGAAGGGAGAGAAAAGCCAGCTGTAGCCGTGGCTCATGCCCGCGGAGCATCACCAGCAAGCGCAGGCAGCAGAGCGCGCCCCCAGCGCCCCTCGCTGAGGGTTGTTGTGCAGGGGAAGGACTCACGTACTTCTCATAAAGGCTCTGCCCTCTCACGAACACCTTCACATCCTTACTGAGAGGGAAGGTCCCGTCATCCTTACGGAAGCGGTACAGCAGCTTGGCATCCTTGTAGTCCGAGTGCTCGTCGCAGACTGAAAGGAGTTCAGAGCAGGGACGTCAGTGCCGCGGGCGGCTGTCGGTCCACGAGGGACAGACGGAGCTGCACAGCCCCAGGAGGGTGTTATCTCCAGGTTAAAAGCGATGGGGGCTGCGTGCGATGTCCTCCTCTATGCCCTTGATGCCATGCAGCGACCGGCATCCGAGCCTTCCGTCCCCAAATTAGGTGCTTGCGAACGCCTGCAGCCCGTGCCGGTGGGAGAGGTCAGTCCCACTGAACAGACCGTGGGAAAGCCTGAGTTTGGGTCTATATTTTGATCCAGGCTCTAAAATGTTCATTGGAACAAATGGAGAAGTTTTTTGGTTTGTTTGTTTGGGTTTTTTTTTTGTTGGTGATGGTTTTTTTGTTTGTTTGGGTTTTTTTTTTAATCTAAATATTGATGTTTTGGTTTGGACTAAAAGGAAATAAACAGAACTGTCTCAATCAGCTGTTTTTAGAAAGCTGCTGCCACCTGTGAGTACAGTTGGAGGACAGGAGGAAAACCACCCCACAATGCACCCAAAACCCAATAAAATCACCTCTGTCCCTGTCAAAAAGACTTGTAAGCTAAAACATATGATGACACCAACTCTTCCAGACCATTTTGTGCCACCCCTGCCCAATTCATTTGCATGGCAAACTGACCTCAAGAGCAAAATTTTTCTTCCAAGCTAAGTGCATACGACTGGAATAATCAAATCTATATGAAAAGCCTCAGCTTCATCTTAGGGATGAGCACACAGACTGTAAACACGCGGCTGTTAAGTGCGTGCAACATTTAGCAGGTAAATATTTGGGATACAGCTTGGAGATAAACTTGCCTGCACCAGATTCCTAGACTACAAGACCAAAAAAAAAAAAAGAAAACAAGAAATCAGCCCCCAAATCACTATCCAGCTCTTAAATCAGTCAGCCTGCCTTTCTTCAGGTCCACCCATCCGAAGCAAGAAAGAGAAAATTCAGCTGTAAAAAAAAAAAAAAAAGAAAGCCACGGAGTAAGGAATATACCCAAAAAATAAAGAAAATTAGTCAAAAAGGGGAAAAAAAAACCACAAAATTTTCTCGCCTAAGTAATGTAATCCACTAGAGTGAAAATCAAATGATGTAAGGTATTTCTTGTGAAAATTTTAACACTTGTTTATTTTCCTGAGCAGACCGGCAACGCTTCCTTCCCCTTTTGGTGAGCAGCTCAATGCTGAGAACTGTCAGACTGTCTGGAGTTCACCATTCCTCCCGAGCAGTTCTCCTGGTGGGAAATCAGGAGGCAAATCCATGACTCATCAAGCAAGAAAGCAGATCAAGAAAGTTGTTTTCAAAAGTGAAAGTTTGCATTTAACAACTCCAAGGAGCAGCGATTCAGACGTCATCGCAACCGGGAACTGAACATTAAACCCTTACAGGACTGCGCCCATAGAAAACCAAAGCCTTTTGGCTGTTTGAAGACCAATTTCAACGTGTTTCCAGCAGGTAATAGAATAACAGCTCAAACCACATCAGCCCATTAAGAGGCAGCACAGACAACCGTCTTCATGAGATAATTACCTTCTTCTGGATCCCAGCGGAGAAGAGGGCAAAGAGTTTAGACAGCCGATTGCAAAGCACGTAGCAGCGCGCTGCGGTTAGCAGGCAGCGCCGTTTCCGCAGGACTAACGAAAATTAATGCTCGTAAGCCAAGTTGGAAAGCCAGCTTCTGTGTCCTGCCGGGAATTATCACAGAAGCAGGAGAGACGTGTCCGCAATAAGCAATCAAAACAGCGCCGGTACCCAGTGCTGCACAGGTTTAATTAACTAATGGATTCATTTGAACCTGTCAGCCGGAGAGATGGAAAAATCATCAGGTTTAAGTGTTAATGGTTAACTGAGAGCTCACTGCTTCAGCTTTACGCTTTTGTGATAAAGCACAGATTACTTTCATTCAAGGCAGCTTAGCGGAAAGGGCATTAACCCCGGCCGGGAGCAGACAGCTACAGAGAGGGTTTGCACCGCAGCGGTCCGCGGCAGCTATCTCCGCGCCCTAGAGAGGAGGGGGAGAGAGGGCTGGATTTGCTCCGGTTGTCACCTGCTTCTGTCTCCTCAGCTGCGTCCTCTTGTGACAAACGACCGCCCAACTCCAGGGCACCACAGCTCATGTCCCAAAGACCTGGGAGCGGGAGAGCTCAGCCACGAGTCAGCAGCTCAGCCACCACCCTTCCCCCAGCAGCGGTGGTCTCCCAGGCCAGTTTGAAAATCCAGGACTTTTGTTCCTGATTGGGCCTGAAAAATCTCACGGCGAGAAGCAGCTCGTCGCTAATATGGAGCACCCGTTTCCCGCTGTTATATCAGGACCAAGCGCTGGACCTTGGGGGTTGCTCTGCACCTCGGGGACAGGCACAGGCCACAGTACGTGACCGGAGTTAATCCAAAACTGCTCAACGTTACGGATAATTTTTTAAAAGAACAAAACCTGAATACTAATACCTGAGCTTGAGCACCACGCTTCCCCCCCCCCCCCTCTTTCTTTTTCCTTTTTTTTTTTTTTTTTTTCTTTTAACAGGTTCCACAGACAAGCCTTTGAAACAGCATCACTGTCCTGGTTTGACAATCACCCACTGAAATCCCAAGGGAAGCATTCCTACAGGAATTCCTGCAGCCCCAGGTTTACAGCTACCACGTGACTTTTTGCTTTGAGTGAGGTGGACTCCGCACCCCTACCAGTCCCACCTCAGCGTGGATGGGGAAACTGAGGAACGTTGGGCTCTTAGGGAAAAAAAAAAAAAAAAAAAAAAGAACTTTCCTGCAGATGTGAAGCATGTTACCATTTAGCTTCCACTTCTGCATGACACAAATATGAGCCAGACCAGCTCTGTAAAAATGTCCACCAGCAGCTCTCAATGCAATTGCTGTAGGGCGATACAGGTCGGGCGTTACTGAACTTGCTTTCAAATAAGAGCCACTTCAGATGCTGTTTTACGGGGGCACAGCCCAAGTTCCTTTTCTGGGGTGCAGGGAACTGGCATATCCCCCAAAGCGCTGCAGCTTCCCGACAGATCCAGCCCCACACAGCCTCCTGCCTGCCCATCATCTCCCAGCTTCTCCAGGAGCCCTCACCCGTAGGAGGGTCACAAAGAGAGACCTGACCATGCGTCCGTATCCTGGGCTGATGGACACACACGGTGACCAGATACAGAGCCGCCTCCCCGGGGAGACGCAGCGGGTAGCAGAGAGACCCACCACCCACCGTGATGGATGATGTTATGGTCCATTAGCTTCTGCATGAGGCGGATGCCCGTCTCTCGGTCCGGTGCTTCTTTGTGGTCGATCAGCCAGTCTGTGAGCTCCTTCGCCACGAAGCAGTTTGGGTATGTTCGGAGGTGGTACCGTCTGTCCTTAATGAGTTTCCCATCGTGGAGGCGAAGCCTAGAGAGAAAGAGGGTCATTGAGCATAGCTGGCGTTACAGGGGAATTTGGGTCTAACAGCCCGGCGGCTGCCCAGCCTGGAGAAACCGCTGATGATTTGGGACTTCTGGCAAGCACCCAGAGACTTAGAAATTCAACCACCCCCCCTGGCTGTGCAAGGCTGCGTCAGTCAATCCTAAGGAGCCCCTTTCAACATCCCCTTCGCTCCTCCTGTGGCTACACAGGCTATATAAGTGCCCGCACCAGCCTTAGTCCGAACCATACGTGTCTTTTTGCTCTAAACAAGCCTCTAAAAAATACACAGCAGCTAACTGCAGCTTGTGAAGAAGGGCCAAAACACAGGGGGAAAAAATAAATAATAGTACATATATCGGTCATCTTGGCGTCATTCTGTGTCTAGATCTCCTTCCCCATAACCATGAAAGCAGGACCGTAGCTGCCCCCGGGACAAAGTCTTAGTCATAGCTGAGGGTGGGAGCAGTAATGGGAGCACTCGTGTCTCCTGCGTATGTCCAAGAGACGAGTGGCGGGTGGATCCCGTGCGCTGCCTACTAATCCACGTACCACTCACCCACAGCAACGGTGGACAACAGCCCTGCCTGACATTTTCTGTTTCAAACCGGGATAGATTGGGACAGAGTTTACCAGAACAGCAAGCGTCCTATCCTGAAAACCCTGGGGTTATGGCCAGTCTGTGACTTCAACGGAAAGATATATATGAGCGAAGGTTACTCAGGTGAGTATGGCTTCGGCTTTTAAAAGGACCTTAGCAACTGAGCGAGCCACAAGGCACAGAGATCTTCTGTGTTCAAGCCAAAGCCAACCCGCCTTGGCAGGAGATCTGTCCAGGAGCCAAACTTTTGCCCTGTAGTCATGACTGTTCCCAAAATACTCACCCTGGAAAATGCCCAGTGCATGCAGCAGACTCAGAAGGGAGACGTTTAATTAATACCTCCTCTGTAACTCCAGGATGTTGCTGGTTTCAAATTATTCATTTCAATTCACAGTTTTGCCCCAGGCCAGTATATTTTACAAAGGTATTCATCACTGCAGCATTTCTTTATTTAACGCCTCACATTCTTTTGTTCTTTTTGAAGAAGTTACGTGTACACCACATCACGTTGGACAACTGTTTCAGGCACCATATGAGAAGTTTTAAATATCCTAAAAATCCATCAGCTGATAATGGATTATTCTATATTGTAGTATTTACAAACAGCAGGATCCCAAAAGTCTTAAGGTAAAAAAACCCTTTTGTGAAATGAAGACTTAGTAATTGATTGATGTAACGAATGCTCGGGCTACTATGAGTCACAATAACTCGATGTCTTTTCAGACCTTCCAGGCAACTAAAAAACTAAACCAAAGATTGATGCAGAACCAGCTCCTGCTCTTGCCTGTGACTGGCCTCCCTCAAACACTGAAGTCTATATTCGTATTTTACTCTCTTCTACCTGGCAGATTCATTCCCACAATGACCAGCAGTCATTCCACATATGACTTTTACCTGAGCAGAACAGTCCACCCTACACCAAACAGCTGCCTGCTATTTTCAGAGTTTTTAGTTTTTTTCCTTTATTTCGCTGTCTGCTGTCAAAATGCCATCAGACCCGGAAAGCAGCAAAGAGAGAGGGTCCCCACCCCGACACCCCTCTGCTGCGGGAGAAGAGAAGCAGTCGTTTTTTATATGCTTTGTTTCCTTAGTAGTCAGCAAGTGGGATGCCACTTTAGAGGCATGTTTGGTAGAGATAAGAAGTGTTTAACCAAGAGTACTCTAGCGCTATCAAGAGTTTGCAGGAGTCTATAAAGACTATATATATACACACACATACACACATATCTTTACCCCCAATAACACATAAGCCATAATCACCCAAGGCGTGAATAGAAACTGGTTGGGAAAGTACTATTTCCCCTACAGGTCTGTTTTCATCACATTTCAGAATACTGCAGAAAATGCACAAATTTGGGGGGGAGAGGAGGGGAAGAAGAAAAGAAAAAAGATTTTCAGCAAGCAATACTACAAAAACCTAGGATTAAAATATATACAAATGTATATCTTAAAATTAAAAATACACTTATTCTTATGCCATTCTATTGGGAACAAGTGCCAGGATAGGAATTAAGCGGTGTTTAAGCACCTCTGGAGCAGCAGCATCTTGGATGTTCTTGGGCTGTTGGAAGCTTGTGATAAGTTTGCCCACTTGCCCGCAGACCCAGGGCAGAGGAAGGTGCAGAGCTCGAGCGTCCTTCTGCTCTTTTCACTTTCCTCTAGTTTACTGTTTCCCATCAACTACAAGGAGACAAATTCTGTCCTTCAGACACAGAAGGACGTAACATCAACTGCATCTTCGAACAGCTCAGCTGACACCCTCTATAAACCAGTCCGTGCAGGATGTTGCAAAAATAAAGCCAGCGAAACTATGAGTGGTTTATAATCATGGTTCTGGATTAAAAAAAAAAACAAACAAACAAACAAACAAAAAAAACCAAAAACAAAAAAACTTTTAAAAGAAGGATGTGTAATGCAATATCATGAGTTTCCTAGATGCCAAAACCTAACCCATGTACATATTGCTTCTTCAAAAGGAATAAAAAAAAAAATAAAATAAAAGCAGAATAACACGAGGGTAAAATGCTTGCTGGAACACGAGGATGGACTCTTACGAAACACTCCTGGCTCGGCGGCGGCTGCGCCGCTTTCACGTGCGTTTGCTTTGGGTAGGCTGCGTTGGGTAAGCAAATTGTTTCTTTGTCAAGGTCACGACAAAGACACCATTATTCATCCTGCGTAACCTTGCTGACAGGGAGATCTGCAGCAGTGTAAACAGAAGAGAAAAAAAAAAAAAAAAAGAAAAAGAAAAAACAGAACACAAACCTCGAGGGAATCAAGAGTTTAAGTCACTTCGGCTGTTACAAACAGGACTTCCCCACTCCTCGGGCAGGTCAGCGCTTTCCCAGCAGCATCACGGATGTCCACTGCTGGAGAGGAACCCAACAGCTCCGCTCTTGATCGCTTCTGCGGGTTCACGTTTCACGCAGTTTCAGAACAGAGTCTGAATCGGGGCATTTGCCGAAGCAAAGGGCTTTCTCCTATTGGAAAAGTTGCTACCCCTACCATGTCGGAGTTGCACAGCAGAGCAATCCCTACAGCGATAGCTATTCTGCACCCAGAACTCACACGCATCTCCCCGGGGCCCCCTCCATCGCCTCCCACCCACGCGAACAGACCTCAAGCATCCGAAATGCCAAGGTGGATCTCCCAAGGATATTAACTCTGGTTTGCATTCCCACGGCAGTTAAGTACAAACTAATGGCCCTGGAAAGATGCCTCCCCCGAAGGATCTTTTCTGTTCCTATCTTTACAGAAAAACAAACCAAACCAAACAAACAACCCCCCCCCCCCCAAAAAAAAAAGTCAAATAACCAAACAACTAAGTGCTCAGTAGAAGGCAACAAGAGCTACAACAGCGTATCTGCAAAATAGCTGCTGGAGAGGCACATTCAGGCAAAAGGACCACTGCGAACAGGCTCAGCAAAACCCAGTTTGCTGCACTCCCACTCTGCAAAATCACCAGTACATTCTGGGGGAGAGGGGAGAGCTTTGCATGCCCGTGGCAGCCCAAAGTGGCACAGAGGTGTTTTATCTTCCTGCTTCTATTTACGTGTGTGTATAGGAAAACAGGACATAAATCTCAAAAAAGAAATCCCGGCAAGCACGAGTCTGCTCCCCAGTCCTCACTTTCACCAGTGCTGGAAATGTAATAATAGGCTTTTTAAGGTCATTCTGATCAGGTAGTCTCATCTTGCCCTGGTGACTGCCACGTCAGGCAGGGTCCCCTTCCTCCTCCAGGAAGGCATCCCCGCTTCAGGAGATCCAAGTTCAGCAGAGAACCACCAAACCTCCTGTGGACCAAAGATGCTGGGCCAGGAGTACAAATTTGGGCATGTTTAGCTACACACCTTTAAGTGAGCCCAATTTCCAGAGCATCAAAGTGTGAGCACTTTATGTAACCGTGTCTCAATTTGAGTATCTGAATAAAACACTCAGCGCCTTTGCAGATTATGGACAGTAGCTGAAATCACAAATTTGTTCTTCGTAGGAGAAAATCTTCCTTCTCCTCTCACTTTTTCTGCCCAAGACGTAAATTTACCGACTATATTTTACACTTAAGAGGGATTAATGCAACTTAACAGAGTTATCAGAGAACAGCTGGTTCATTTGACCATGAGGAGTCCTCCGAAGAGATTGCCCGAGGGCTTGCCTGTACTTGAGAAACTCAGATTACAGCAGGGTGTGAATCCAAAGCGTGGTAGCTCTTCCAGAATATCTCCGTGCAGATAAGCCGTTTGTTGCAATTAGAGATGACTAATTGGACCCCTTTTACAGAATGCCACCCAGGAACACACAACGCCCAATAAAACTAGTGTGATTTTTCAGGCAAGTTGATATGTCTGAAACAAAAAGACCAACAGCAGCAGATGGGAGGAAAGGGCCTGAGACATCGGCCGCCTCAAACCCAAGACCAAAATATCAGTGGCAATTATTATGGGTTCAAGTCAGGTCAGGGGAGGTTTAGATTGGGTATTAGGAAAAATGTTTTCATGGAAAGGGTTATTAAACTTTGCAATAGGCTGCTCAGGGGGGTGGTGGATTCGCCATCCCTGGAGGTGTTTAGAAAAAGGGTAGGAGTCGTACCTGGGGATGTGGTTTAGAAGTGGTTTTGTCAGGGTAGGTTAACGGTTGGATTTGATGATCTTAAAGGTCCCTTCCAACCTCAGCAACTCTATGATTATCTTCATCTTTTTGGTGGGGAGGGACTCAAGACCCAAAACCTCTTCCCCCATCACGGACCAGAAAGTAGCATCCCCGTGGAAGCGGAGGGACCCTGGCAGACAGAGAGCCCAAAGCACAGATGCCACTCTCCTCTCGATTCCTTTAGGACCTGCTTTGTTCCCAGCCAACCCCATGAAGCATTCCCTCACCCCTCGCTCGTGCTGCTATTTCTGGCTGGGAAACGCATCCTGACACTGAACAGACTCATCCCTCCGGCCAAACCAAACTCGGAGGGATTTGCAAAACTGGCTGGGAAGCCAAAAAACTGTAAAGATGGAGCAAAGGCTTGTTTGATTAAGTACAATAGCGGGGAGGCAGGGCAGGAAGCGGAGAACGGGGAAAAACAAATGTTTGAGATTTTATGTAGATACAACAGCATTATTTGCTGATTGAGGTTTACAGAGTCAGGGCAGACCACGAGGCTCCTTTACATGCTGCTTTAGTCCTTACCTGGGGAAAAGCAGGGGAGCACGACGCAGACATTTATCCCTGCCCCATCTGTTGCCTGAGACACCACCCAGCCTCTCTGCCTCAGTTTCCCCATCACTACCTATGGGGCAGCCAGGCCCCAGGAAGATTCGTATCACTAACTCCTTACCTGCCAGGCTGTAAGATCCCCAAAATACAAGAGACGGACTCGAGCACTCGACATGCTCTGCTCTGCATCACTCAGTTCCCCCCCAGCCGGGCGAGCTGCAGGGCAAGGAGGAGCCCAGCCACAGGTTGGTGTCCATCTCTTCACCCTCCTCCCCGGGTTTTACGCCCCGCGCTGGCCAGCAGCTCCTTCCAGTCTTTCTGCACTGGGAACAGGCTCCTGCCCAGACCAAAGAGAAGGACATGATGGCTCTGTGCCAAGCCACCAGCAAGAGGACCCACCTCTCCATCGCTGTGAGCACCGGGGTCCTTCCTTGGCCTTTAGACCCACCACCCACAAAACACACGTGAAGAAGAGAGCAGTTTTGCCGAATGAAATCCACCCGCTCTTCTCCATGCAACAAAGACCTCGAGCCTTTCAAGAGCGGGTCAGGGCCACGAGGCGGCCAGGGCTGCCCCAAGGCGGATTGCGTCGCTCCCTGCGCTGCAGTGTTGGCAAAACAGCGCGTGTCTCCCCGCATCCCGCTTTTAGCCTACGCCGGCCTCCGAGGAGAGAGCTCTCGCCTCGTCTCTCCGCTCCTACGCGCTCCCTACCCCTCCTGTCGCCCCTTCCAGTGGAGGGAACCCGCACCAGGCTCACCCTGGGGTGGCAAACGGAATGGGAGCCACAGGTTCAAGATTGCAACCTGCCGGGATGGGCTTGGTCTGAAAACTCCCAGATTTTGGGAGCTCCCTAACCAGGAAACCTCAAGGCACTCCAGCTATAGGAGGTGGGAAAAAAAAATGAGATGGCTGCCCCTAAAACTACGTACATTTGGGGTTTTCTATTCAACTTTATCCCGGTCGCATTAATGGAGAGATATTCCCTCCCTGCACAAACCTCGCCTCCTTCAGGCTTTTAGCATCCTTTTTAAAGGCGCAGGGTACAGTCACACTGGCAATAAGGAGTGAAGTTTCCCGACAAATGTTGGGAGGAAAAAACGAGTTGGAGTTATTGGTTTTCAGAAGAGTGTGATATTTGTACTGTGCCTTTACCTTGCTTATCCAAACTGGCACGGTGAGCAGTAGAGGAGAGCTCTGTTCACAAGCAGATGTGAACAGCGAAGACCCCCTTCTCCTCCCGACAGTCACAACCGCCAAATGGCCCAGGGCCTGACATGCTCCTGTCCTGCGAAAGGCGCGAGGGAGCCACGGCATTCCCTTTGCACCCACGCTGATCACTGCTCTAACGCACGGCTCGATTACTTTATTCTCTCTCCGAATACCCGAGCCCCTCCTTGGGCCCAGGCTACAGGATCCGCTTTAAACCTCAGTCACTCCAGAGGAGTTAAATACCGGTCATATAAATATGAACAAGCCTGCCCTGCCCACGGAATGGAAGAAGTCGTAACTTTACGTCTCTTGCACTGAGGCAGTGAAACGAGGGAAGTCGTCCGGGTCAGCTGCCGCTTTTCCCCGTAAGAGTTAAGCTCATTTCCAAAGCCTCCCTTACAGCGGGGACTGCAAACACTGCAAAGGCAGAAAGGTTAATGCAGCCCCCACCCCCAACAGCAGCTCTCCCAGTCACTACCTGAGGAAAAGATTTAATTTCTGGAGCTAGCACAGTAATATTCGTGAAAGACAGTTGACTGGAAATGTGGTTAACCGTCACTACGTATTTAAAATCCAGCCGCTTTGGACATCGGCTGTGTTTGCAAGACGGGGCCCTAACCCTTAGTTGGCAGTTATCAGTCCTTGATACAGTACAAAAAATAAAGCTAAAGCTAACATGACTCCCTGAGAACGGACAACATAGCGACACAGAGCTAATTTTAGGAATTTGATGCTCGCAAGCCTGGGCTCTCGGCTCTTCACACTACTCAAGGGTATATTTCTTATTTTCCACTCACATTTCAAAACAAAACAGAGCGGCTCCAGATACAAACAAGCAAACTCTGCTCGAGAGCTATAATGTCCTACAGTCATACGCTTAGAAGCAAAGGGGGGGTGGGGGGGCTCAACCTGAGATACACAAAGAACACATTTTCTCAGCCACACAGCTTTTCTTGCATAGAATATATTTCTCTCTTCATAAGGGAAAAAACAAAAAACAAAACAAAACAAAAAAAAAAAAACCAAAACAACAACAAAAAAAACCACAACAAAAAAAAAACACACCAAAACTCAGAAGTTGCTCAAGAACTGGGACTACATACCAGCAGAAGTTCCCAAAAGTGACTTTCAAGAGGGGGAAGACCCTCCATGTTGCTGTGCAAAACAACTGAGGTGCATGGCACCCATGGGGTGACCTCCCAGATCACCCCCAGAAGTCCGAACGTCCCCAGAGGCGGTGTTGTCCCCAGCCAGGCAGGGACCGGGGACCTTGGGGAAGCTGCTCAGCATCACCACATCAGGCTCTGGGTTTAGGGGAGGATGCAAAGGGATTAAAAAACCCTGTTGCCACCTAAAGCCACCTGCCAGTCCCCCGGCACCTGGAGGGAGAGGGCAGGAGATGCCCAGGGAGGAGCAGCGGGACATGGTAACATGGGAAAGGACCTGGTTCACTGCTGGTTTGGTGGGCAAAGGAATGACCAGCAGATACTGGGGAGGGGAGACATGAGCACCTGGGGGAAAAGCACTCACTCAAGGATAAAGCTTTGAGCCTCCTGCTACTGGGGCACAGCCCGGAGCCCCAGGGCACAGCCCGGAGGAGGGCCCCATCACCTCCTACCTCAGTTGCTCTCCAGCAATCATCACCTCTGCCCTGTAGTGCTGCTCCGTGGCTTTCTTCTTCAGACCGTTGCTCAGGCTCTCCATGGCAGGCTGGATGCGGGCGGCGGTGGGGAGATGCTCCTGGGGTCGCAGGGAGCCCCGCACATCCCATGGGATGCAGGCTGAGAAGATGCTGACCCCAGCGCGGTCCCCAGCGCGGCTGGCGAGGTGCAGGTAGGCAGCCTGAAGTTGCTGGCTCCAGCTCTCCGCCTCTCCTTCCCTCTCCGGAGGAGGAGGAGCCTGCTGCACACTGATCCTGGCTTTGCCGGTTTCTCACCCGCTGGTCTCCAGCCAGGCTTCAGCTGGGAGCCGGGACGGCGGCAGGTCGCTTCCAGCAGGCCGGGACAGCATCCTTTCTGCTCGTTCTGCGTAGGTGACCCCAGCAGGCTCCGGGCAGACACAAGCTGTGGGATGATGAGTGGTTTGATTAGCAATAAGGTGGGCAAAGCAATTCCTTCCTTACTCTGTAACTTCCCCATGAAGCGTTCAAGATGTGCCATTCCCCGATGCAAGCCGCGTGGCTTGCTCCCAGCCTCTTCCCAAGGGCTTGCCCCCTCTCCCCGCAGGAGGCTGCATCCAGCACCGTGGCCAACACTTGCTAAAAGTGGGCTCAGAGCATCTTGAGCCCTTCCACATTGCAGCAGCAGTCACAGAGGACGGTCAGAGAAGCACAGGCTGTAATTAGCAAGAGCTGGCACCGATGAGTCTGGGACTCCACTGGTGCCGAGCTGTTCGCCTGTATGGTGCTACTAGCTACAGCCTTTAACACCTGCCTCCAGGCACCGGTACCTGCCCCAGCTGCTGCCAGTCATTTCCACTAGCTGAGAGATTTTCTGCAGGCCAGAGCTGACCTGCAAGTGATAGCGCTCAGCAAAGAAACAAGCAGAGGAACTGGGATGTGGAGATGCTTAATTACATCCATCATTACCATCAGATGCCTGTGCAATTATATTTCCATTAGTTAAAGTATGAGTGAAAAATACTGGCTGGCATAGAGGACCAAACCTCAGAAACATAAAAGAGGGAGGAAACCTACCAGAAGAGAACGTGGAGAAGATGAGGTTGAGGGAAGGGAACAAAACTGTATCAGCTAAGGAGATTCTGCTTCAACTGGAAGCCTAATAAAGCACCAGTAAACGAAATGCTGTCTTTAATGAGATCATCTCCAGCAGCAGTTCATCAGCGAGGAGCTAGTTAGCCAATATCCCCACCAGCCCAAGCTCTCCCGGGCTTACGTTCCCCCGCGCCATAATATGGCTGAATCAAACGAGCTCAGGTTGGTGTTTCCAGAAGCGCAGCTCGCAGGTGCCAGGGCCGAGGTCCGACACCGAAGGGAGACCTGTGTCCCTCCTGCCCCGGGGGAGCAGCGAGCTGGCACGTGGGACCACGCAGGCTTGGCGCTCCCGAACGAGCCCAGTGCCCTAAAACACCGCTCACTGCCCGTGGTGGTAGGACGGCCCGCGGACGGAGGAGAACCAGCTCTTGCAGACTGCCTGCTCCTGGGCTGTCTCTGCCTCCCGTGTCCTCCTTACCCCCTGCGACCTCTCTCCCAAAGGCAAACCATTGAAACGCTTTCCTTCTGTCGCCGAGTCCCGAGAAGTGGGATTTTTAGGCAGCGCTAGCCGGGCTCCTGGATTCCTGAGAGGCGGGCGCCGAAATGTTTCAGAGGGTGAGACGGGTGCCTTGCAAGCTGTGAGGCACTGGGGCTGGGGTGCAGAGCCCAGTAACCCCCCGCTGCTGATACAGTCACTGACAAAGAGCGCTAATCTGTGTCAAGTCAGGAGGAGAAGATTTTCACACATCCAAGGAGAGGGGTTTCATACATCCCAGGAGAGACCCAGCTCTTGCCTCCGCTGTTCTGCAGGTGCCAAGGCACGTCTTTACAACGGCTGAGTACACGCCACGTGGCTCGTTCCCCGGGGTGCCGTTTGCAGAGTCGCTTTGCTGAGGGCTGTAGGGGCTGTTATCTCCCAGTCTGACACCCGCCTTCTCCCTGCTTGGATGGCTGTCAACTTGGTTGACTTCACCTGACACCCTCTAAGTTTTCTGCCACGTAGCAGAGCCCCACGTCAGGCTTTCACCAATTTCCACGAGTGGTTCCACCACGTCTGTATCGGGATGCGAGCACAGACCTTCCTGCAGAGGGTACCACTGCCCACCCGGCACCTGACACCACGAGGGACGTCGGCACTGTGCGAGCAGTCAGGGCGTGCGCTGCCCGTCTCCAGACAGCCAAGTACAACGCGTGGACTGAGCAGAGGGAGAAAAGGTGGGAGAAGATGTGTCTGCACAGGCAGAGATGAGGGCAGAGCAAGCAGGACCAGGCGACACAGGGTAAAGGCACCGCTGGAGCTGGTCTCCCTCTGGCCGGCGTCACGGCTGGCTGCCCGCTGAGGAAGGAGCAGCAGAGGTGTAGTCAGTGGGGCTGAACACCTCTCAGGCTCACGCTGTCATCCAAATCAAACAGCTGCCGCAGCCCGCCTGCGCGGAGAGCGGCAGCCATGGGCTGCACCAACAAGGCTGCTTCTATCCAGGCTCTCTTGGAGCGTCCTCTCTCCGTGTCCCGCTGCTCCCGCCGTGCCATAAATGCGGGAGAACAGACCCTCCTTGTGCGCGAAGGCAGGCTCCGCCGGCAGCTCTCGGGCCGTCTCCTGGAGGCGGCTCCCAGCGCCGCCGATGCTGGTGTGTCTGTGCCAGTCTCAGCAAAAGGGCCTCGAAGGTGCTCCCGGGGTAAGCAGGGCTTGTCCCTGCCCACCGCTGCAGCGTCCGTCATGGGTAACGTGAACACGTGCCGTGGGGAGAGCTGCCCCAAACCTGCCCGTGCCATCGCTCCCCCCATCGCAGACAGGCAGCCCGTGCCCGCACCTTGCCTGCACCGGGCTGAAGTCCGGCTCTCATCCATCGCTCCCCAGGCCACCCAGCCCCCAGAGCCACCACAGACCCCGTCCTTTCTCCCAGCCCGTGGCTACTTTGGAGTTTGCCAAAGAGCAGCAGCTGCAGGCAGCTGCTTTCCTGCGCCCACGGCGTGCGCAGGGCTGCTTCCCACGGTAGAAACAATAGCACAGAGCTAAAAGCAGAATGGGCTGAGGTTAATGTCACCTCAATACCAGTGTAATAACGGGTTGAGAGGATTCACCTGCTGCTCTGACCGCGTCCTCTCCCTGTGGAGGTGCGCAAGAGACCTGGGGTTCCCCCATTGCTTGCTTTCTGGGTCTGGTATTCATCACTTCAACCAGGGAGAAACTGCTGATGTTTTACTCGTTGGCTGTTAAATGTCTTCTTGTCCTGGTTTCAGCTGGGATAGAATTAATTTTCTTCCTGGTACCTGCTATGTTTTGGATTTAGTACGAGAATAATGTTGATAACACATATTGTTTTAGGTGTTGCTAAGTAATGTTTATATTAAGCCAAGGACTTCTTCAGCTTCCTGTAGGCGCTGAGAGGGAGCACAGACAGGACGAGCTGGCCAAAGGGATATTCCATACCACACACCCCATGCTCATCTGCTGGTATTCCATACCAGTACATCATGCTCCCCCCCCCCCCCCAGGAGGTGGCCAGGGGCAGAAATCCGTGAGCGCTGCTCAGGACCGGCTGTGCAATCAATCACCGGGTGGTGAGAGCAATCCTATCGTATCGCATCACTTATTTTGTATATTCTTTTACCATTATTATTATTTTCTCTTCCATTACAGGTCTAGTAAACTGACTTTATCTCAACCCATGAGTTTGGGTTTTTTTTGTTTGGTTGGTTTTTTTGTTTGTTTGTTTGTTTGTTTTTTCCTTACCTTATATGGCTGTGTGTTCCTAGTTGCCAGCTGGGGTTAAACCACCACACTTCCTGAAGGAAAAGGGAAAAAAAGGGGGAAAAGGGGGAAGGGGGGGAGGGGGAAGCAGGGGGAAAGGGGAAAGGAAAACTATTTAAAGTGAAGCTCCAAGCCTGAGTGTGAATATTTTGCTGTTGCAGTAACAAGGTAAAGCAAGGTAAAGGATTTCAGCGCTTGCCAGCTTCTTTAATGAAAAACAAAGGAGGAAAAAAGCTTAAAACAACCTTGTAAAATGTACCCTTTAAATTAGACATTAGTGTTTCTACTGAAGCCACAAAACAAAGGAAAAGAAGCTAATAAAAATATATTATCTCCCCTTCTCAAGCCCTGAGGGTACTCGGGCAAGGGAGCGGAGGGATGGCACGGCAGCCGGTGATGTCCAGGTCCGGGGAGGATGGCGGAGCTGTGCTTCGGAAGCTGCCTGTGGGGCGGATGGACAGCCAGATGGACTAAATCTTCTCTTGAGAGGACAGAGGACCACTGTAAAATCACACCCATTAAAGAGAAGGTGAGTACGGAGTAGTTGTTCTCCCAACAAAGACCAGGGCCAAGCCCATAAAATGAGTCAGGAGGCCCGAGACAAATTTTTTTCCCCTTCACCAGCATAAAATTAAATTGTGCAATTTATCACCACTGGATATTAAGCCTCAAAATCTAAATAGATTTTAAAAAGGGATTAGGTAAATCCATGCAGGACAGATCTTGGTAGTGAACATGGTAATCCAGATGCTTATTTCTTTCTTCAGTGCTGGAAGCTGCCCAAATACGTGAGTGGAGAGGTTACACACGGTTTCTTATCCGCTTTCCCTGGCATCTGCTATTGGTGCACATCCGAGCAAGGATGCAGGCCTGGAGGAACTTCTGTGCTCCATCAGCACAGCAGTCTGAATGGCACAGCCTTGGGGGTTTTTAGCCTGGCATTTAGGGGGAAGAACATCTCATCAATTCAGGAGAAAGGGGACGGTCAACCAAAGCCAGGCATGCCCCGTGCTCACACCACCAAGTTCCTATTAAGCTCAGGAGTGTCCTTTGCAGATTTGTCACCGTTCCCCCAAAGCATTTTGTGTCACTGTGAATACACACCGAGCAAGCTGATGTTGACTCCATCCTGGAGGTGACGGCGTTTCAGGGCTGATATATCCCTCGATTTGCCTTCCCGCTCCCCATACCTGCAGGGATTAACTAAATTGAATTGGTTATCAGCTACATCTACAGATGAAAGAGGCTATTCGTAGTATGGCTTTGGAGTCCAAGGCTACCATGAATATGCGTACGGCACTGCAGAGTCACTTCATCTCGGTCTCCTCTCCAGAGGAACTGTGGTGTCTGAACTTTTCTGTTTCAATGGATTGGTGAGTCCTCTGACTCATTAAGCGTTCAGAAAAGACAGAGGCACCTCTGGGTACAGCCGGTTCTCTTGGTTTTCAGCTCCCAATATTGTTACAACATCAAGTAGAAGGTTTGGCACCCACTGATTATTTTTTGTTATGGTTTTTTTTTTTTTCTTCTTTTTCCCAAGCCAGGCTGAGGAAAAGACAAGAAGGAATTAGATGAGTTGGCTTTTAAGTTATAATTGCATAAGTTGCCAAAAGATAAATTATTTGTAAACCGTTCCTTTTCCGCAGCAGCAAGTCAGGAGTGAGCACAGAGGACACCACGAGCTGTCACAGAGTCATCCTTGTCAACGACTGCAAAGTTTGCCTGAGTCCTTTGCCTAAATTTTGCCCTCTTCACAGCAGCCCAGGCTCTGCATTTCAAGCGGGCAAGCAGAGAGCTGCAGAGATCCTCCGTGCAGGGCAGGAGAGCCTGACAACAGAGAGATTCGGATTCTTCCTGCTCCAAGCCGGCACGGGCCGTGGCAGCAGCAGGCAGCTGGCCATCAGCCATCGCGTCTCGCCCCACACACTGATTTTGATTCAGCTTAGCAAAAAAAATAAAATAAATAAATAAATAAAAGAGTTCACAGCCAACATCAACACAATAAAATCCCTGATTTTGCAGGACCTGCGTTTCCCCCGAGCGAGAAAAGCCGCCCCACGCCAGCCGGCAGCGAGACGCTCTTGCCAGAGACCATTTCTGCAGGCGGGGGGCAACTGCGGGTCCCAGCAAGGTGTGTTCCCCCGGGCTGGAGCCCCGCCAGCCCGGCCGGGCAGCAGAGGCACAGCAGGGTCTGGGAGCCAGGCTCTCCCTCCTGCTTTCGGAAAAGTTGTTTATCTTTGGCTGTGAAGCTCACAATGCAGCCCTGCGGCTGTTTGCTGCTTCACTCATTGATGTCAGCGGCAGGACAAATCCCGGAGGCCACCTCACAGCAAACACCTCCCCAGAAAAGCAGCTAAAATAGCAGATCGGCAATACTGGGAGGGTCTTCCATGGAGATGTCTCCTCCGACAGCAGCCGTGGGAATGGTCTCGGAGCCATTAAAGCCAGCCTTGAGATTTCCATGCACCAGGGAAGCCTGCTGCACCATAGAGACTCCTTCGTTTCTGGGTTGGAAGCTGATAGTGAGCCTGGACGGCCGTGTTCTTAGAGCCCGAGCAGTTTGGGAAGATTTATTACCTTCTAGTGGCAGCAAATGAGCACGTTATTCAGCAATTTCTCATTAGCCAGTTACAAATCTAAGCTGGAGCTCCCATGTCATTGAGTGTCCTTTGTTTTGTTCCAGAAAATAGATTTGGATGTTAGAGAAATATATATTGCTTTTTTTCCACAGAAAAGGACTGCTAACCCCAAGCAATCAAACGCAAGTCAAAATAAACCGTCTGGCTTCAAAATAGCAAATTAAAATTTTAAACAGTTACAGCCCAGTCATACTTCTCCAAAACTACAAAGAATAGAACTTTAGCTTGCGAAAAAAAAAACAATCCCAAACCCCTGAAAAATGAACTTCTCCCACAATTTCATTGCTTCAGGACCTGCAGCTTTAATGAAAACACCCCCAAATACTCACCTTCATAATGAACTCACAAAAGTTTTTATTGGGGAAAAAAAAAACCAAAACAAACAAAGAACAACAACAAAAGAAACACTCTTATGCAACAAGACGTGGAACCTGCGTCATCTTCACTTCCCCATTCCTCACCAGCTATTAGAAGAAACATTAAAAGATTTCAATAGTCATTTAACTTTCAGCTCCCGCACCAGTGCTTGGGCGTGAGACTTCGAAGCAAGCCGGATGAGTTTAATTCCCTCCCTTCACCCCAAAGGGTGAGGCTCTTCAATGTGTTTTTTTAAGATCAAAGTCGGGCATTGAGGACCGCTGACGGGGACACTGAGGCTTTGCCGTCCCTACGCTGGGGGTCTGCGAGAAGCCCCTCTGCTTCTCCAGCTCCACAAAAGCCTCCCAGAGAGGGGCAGACGGCAGAGCTGCACCCGCAGCTCTCACCACGGTCGGGAACCCCCAACCTGGGTCAGATGCTGCACACAACACGCAGTGGCTAATTCTAGACCCACATTTCTCCCAGAGAAGAAACCCTCAAGCTTCAGAAGTGGGAAAGTCTCCAGTCTCATGCTGTGATGTATCAGGAGTGATGGAGCGGACAGCCGTGTCCCAGCTCCGGACCATGAATCTGCTGCTTCCTCGTTGTAAAGAAAGGGCTGTTGCACCAGTTTAAGAGCAAAGGGGCGGGATAACAGGGGTTAACGTAACAGCCTAGAACCTGCTATTTATTCCAGCCTGAGCTTGAAACTGCCTCCCTCCAGCCTGGCGCACTCAGCCACAGAAAGGGACGGCTAAAATCCTGAGGGAGCAAGTAAAATCAAAGGAGTATGTGTGTGCGGTTGGAGGAGAGGAATTTGCATCGTGTAGGGTTAACGCAGCATGAAAGTCAAAGGCGGAGGAGAGGACGGGGCTGCGGACAAGCATGAGCAGGAGCACATTTCTCGCCCTGCATCCAGCTATTCGTACCTCATGGGAGCTACAGTCCTCCAACGGCCACGGACAGTGACACAATCCCCTCTAGAGGAGGGAAGGAGAAGTGAGGCTCTTCCCCCGCAGCGCCCTCTGACCACAAGCTCCAAAAGTAGCATCTTCCGTATGAGCGTACATCGCCCCAGTCCTTCCCCACAACCAGCACAAGCGAGGGTCTGCACCGGGACTGATCCGGAGGAGTTCCAGCCCAAGGAAGGCAGCCTGCAGAGCCTAGCTCCTGTTAAGACTACACAAGCAAATGGTCAACAGCCCAAGAAAGATTTACCAGTCCTGGGCAACTACTCGCAGCACGAGTGTTTCCCACTGGCACTGAGATTCAGACATAATTCATCCGAACATGTCTGCTTCAGTTTTCTTGCCGCACCTCCTGTTCCACCGGCAGCGGCGACCAAGC
Organism: Vanellus vanellus; assembly: GCF_965231255.1. Taxonomy (NCBI): domain Eukaryota; kingdom Metazoa; phylum Chordata; class Aves; order Charadriiformes; family Charadriidae; genus Vanellus; species Vanellus vanellus. The sequence goes on from NC_138920.1 coordinate 15,303,701, forward strand.
ACAGCTGAGCCATTTCTCCTCCGACGCCTTGCAAACTCTGGAAGGAGATGGGTCACGAACGAAGAAAGGCAGGTGATTTTCTGGACTGCACCACCAGCAGAGCCCAGGGCGTGCGTGGCCTTTCACAGGTGAAAAAAAGCCCTTCATAACCACCGACACAGTGTGGACAGGCATTTAACAGACGTGGAGACAGGTAAGCCTGTTCTGCAGAGGTTTAATTTAACTACCCTGGGTACCACCAGCCGCCCAGGCTACACGAGAAGTATTCCTTCCACTTCTCTGATACGCTCTGTGCTCCACACCAAGTTCTACAACCAGCTTTGAGACACACCATGGTGTGGGCAAGAAGAGACTCACAAGTGGATTTAGATTCAGACTCTCTCTGTTCTTGCCTGTACTGCAGTAACACTGGGGAGCTGAAGCTGAACGGTTAAGCCCCATCTCGGTAGACTGAATTTGCAATTCAAGGCCGGTGTATCGCACTGAGGCACACCCCAAAAGCGACAGCCGATGGCTGGAGTCAGTAGGAAATTTGTGAACACAGAGTGAAAATAGCAGTTCGCTCTTGAACTGTAACAAGTTTCTATGCAATGACAGCACAGAAAGGTTTCTGAAAGAAGAAAATCCCTAGTTTGACCTTGATCACAACTGCCTCTATATAGTCCAGCACAGCAATTTACACGTATTAACCATCCATGTCAGCAGAGTAGGGAAAAAAATGTATATAAAAGTGGGTTTTGCCATATTTAAGGCAACTTGAGCAATCCAGTGAAGAATTACTGATATTAAGCAGTAGCACTTCAATCAGAAGTGGGGAAAAATTTTTTTTCTAAAGACACACTCCAGCCTTTCTGTGTTTCCTGGCAGAAGCTGATTTATCTATTGTAAAATTCAACAGCCTCAGCAAAGCCGAACAGCCTCTCAGAGGGAGCACGCTTTGGCAGAGCTTATAGGGAAAGACAAAAACCGGTTTACAAACTGCGAAGAGCTGATAGCACTGGATTTTCCTGCTTGAGCAGCGATCCTGGTGAGGCACAACGCGGCTGTATTCTTGGCAGTCCTTCTAACCAGCCCCGCCAGAGAGACTCCGGCTCTCCCACTTGTTCTCAGCAACTGCGAGTGCGAGTAGGCTTCTCCAAGGAGGTCTTGTCAGTATTTATTTAATCTCTTCCATTTTTAGCCAGTTTAAACATTGCCATTGTGGCAGCGGTGGTGTAATTCAGCGATTGGCAGAGCATCATTTGAGGGAATCGGTGAAGTTTCATCCCACCGAAAACAAACCTCAGCGCCTTGCTCCGCAGGGGCGGCTCGCCTTTCTTTTCCTGCGTTACCAATGAGATGCAGCTTCTTGCTGACAGAGCACAAACAGCTGGAGCCGAGAGCCAGGCAACGTGTCTTGGCCTCCTTGCAAATCAGTGACTTAACAGATGATGAACGATCGCACCTCACATACGTCAGAGCTTTGGGTTTTACAGCTTCCCAAGGGGACAACCCAGCTCCGCTTCGCTTTCCTTACAGGACCTGCAGCTTTTAGCCATTGGCCGCATCCTGCAAACCCTCCTCAAAGCAGCGGAGCGGTGAAGAGCCTTCACCCTTGCCTGACACCCGTTTTGTACTGGGGTACCTCTGTACTGGTCTAAGCCCGTGGAGTTTGGGGAAGGTAGTGGTGGTCAGCCAGCTCCCAAGAGCCAAAAGCGTGTTGCAAAAGGCAGAGCGCCTGTTGATAGACCCACTGGAAAAGGTAGATAAGGGAAACCAGGACACATCCCCACTGCCTGCTCTCAGCCACCTCAGAGGGCACAAATGTTTGGTTCCTTAAAATCAGTGAGCTGTGAACCCCAGGAAACCCACTTCTGGGCCTGCATCTGCTACAACAGCATACGGAACAGCTATATAATGGTAAAACAGCTTAAACTGAACTTGCTCATGTCACTGGGATGAGAGCACAAAGACGACAGCTTGTGAAGGGACAAAGGAACGTTTACCCAGCAGAAGCGAGCTGGACATCATAATGGTGATCTGTCCTCCCTCAAGTCAGTGACTGATATTTTATGATCTATAGACTCCACTTTTTCTATCAGCCATTGCTGATTGTGCTCAGCTTGAAATTCAGAATACGCACTATTGCTTTCCATGGTACTTTGTACGTTTCTAGGTCATTGGCCTCCATATGCTGTCAGAACAGAAGGCCAAAAGCCTCCCTCCAGAACCAGCATATCCCACTTTCCTTGAAGCAATCCCAGCTGAAAACTTTGCATCCAACACACAGATCAGCCCTTAATGCAGGACGTTATGGCAAGAATGTGAATCAGTGGAAAAATACCAGTGCCATTAACCAGCCCACTTTTTTGGGGGGAAAAAAAACTAAAATAAAAATCAATAGTTACTTCTACAAGGCAGGTAGGATTCAGTCCTGCTGACCAAGAACATAATAAAAGACATTTTAAATTTACATAAAGCTTAGTGCAGTCATGAATCATCCAAAGTACTCACTTTGCTGTTTGGCTAATGAAGGAAACTGGAATCTGAATGTGAAGCATCACCACCAGCTGGAGGATTCATCAGAGAAGTCTCACTTCTTGGAAAGAAAAACTGCTTTAAAAGTTACCTTTTCTCCTGTGATCAGCGCATTTTTAGACAAGCTAATAAAAAGGTCCAAGTACATCTATTTGCAACCACTTTTATTTCTATTTTATAGTTCTCTTTAAGTAAAGGAGGCAACCACTGTTATCTTAAAACTGTTCCTAAATCAAATAAATTTTAAATTAGCATTTAAAGTCAGACTATGAAACTCCAATGAAGTATAAAGATAAACCAGCTGGTTTTGGTTCTATTGTCAACACTGGCAGCTTCCTTTCTCCCTCATTACTGGTAGTGAAGAATATGCTTGACACCAGCATGTCAGGACATATCGTCATCTTGTTAATGTCAGTTACTCTCCTCCGACAAGACAATTTCATACTCATAACAATACTTTCCAACTTTCTTAATCACGAAGCACCCCATTTTGAGTTTACTCCGTGATGCTAACTACACTAAGAACTAACTTTATTCAAAAGGCCACATAAGCTATACTAATGCACATGGCTTTAAAATTTACTGAAGTCTCCTGAAAAAGGGCTGAACACCATTCTGCTCCATATCTCTTTGCTTTATTATAATGCTCTTTAGAAGATGACACTGAGATTCAAGTCCAGTACCACTCTACAGAACAATGAATAGTGTTCACTGAAATTGCCATTCCTGTGAACTTCACAAAAAAAACACATCAGGAAAATTAAAGATACAGTACTCCATACTGACCAAGATTCTGCTGGCATGAAATGAAAGAGGGCTCTACAACTAGAGGTCACTAAGCCATTACAATCAAATTCTAATAATGGACATCGAAATGTTCCTTGATTTCTGTTTAAATCGCTGATTGCTGATAAACCTTTCTTAAAAGGGTTACTGAAATTTAACAGTGCCAAAATAAGGTGAGAACTGAAATACCTTGGTAGACTGCTGTTCTCCAAGAGGACCACTGTATCTTTAAATGTATCCTGGATTAAACAACAAAGGTTTGACCTACACTTGTTAAATTATTGCACAGATCATTACACTGATAAATACATTATGAACCCATGGAATGTTACACAGTCTGGCCTGGAAAATAAAAGCAGCAGCATTATCCTTGAGGTCTCAACCACAAGGGAGAGCTGGCCAAGCACTTCTTGAAATGTTATAATTATTCACAGGTTTTGAGACACAAATGAAACATTTTAAAATAATCCCTAACTCCTAGGATTAAGTTCCTGGCTGAGGAACATTCTCCAAGACTTTCACACTTTTGCAAGTGGCACTTAGTTTGAATGTCTTGAAGTTTTTCTTATTTCAGGCTACCTGCAGGAATCCAGCTGCTCTGTATTTTCCAAAGTTGAAGCCATACGAAGGAATAAACCACTCTGAAACGCTAGGAAATTTAAATATAGCAATGTCCAATTGTTGCAGCAGTCATTTTACCTTCTGCGCTCTCTCCTGGCAATTTGCTTGTACGAATTAAAATTGTTAATACATGGTGTGGGATCGGAAGGAAAGTGGAGCTCTATTCATCCACCAAACCAGTGAAGCACACAGTGACACTAAAGCCTTGCCAATCCTCACGCTCGCTCAGATTCAATGGCCATATCTTCACTTAGATGGGTGGCCTCAGCTCCGGCAGGCTACACTCAATGCCTCTGTTTACAGTGCTCACCATCAGGCCAGAAAAAAAAAAAAAAAAAAAAAAAAAGGAATTGGGGGGGGGGGGAACAAAAAGGTCTAATTCATAAACACTCGCTCCGCACATGCACCTTGACTGCATGCATGCCACCAAACTGCAGAAACTTGCCAGACATCTACCCTAAAGAAATTAAAATCCAATATAACAGGCTTTGCGAAAGAAAATGCCCACACTTCATCCTCTCCTCTGGAAGACACAGTAAAACGTTCAGATTCAGACAAGTCCTAACAAAAATACTCATTTGCCTGTCAAACTGAGTCCAGTTGGGATACTATTTTTGTGGCTGCACTTACACTTTCTGCCATTATATTGGTTTTCAGTATTTCTATTAACACCTTTCTGGGAGTTGTAGCATTTTGTTGCTTCTCTGCAGCACTGCAAAGAGAAGACGGCAGCTGTTCTGTCACTGCCTCAACTGGAAGAAAAATCATTGCCCAAAGCTTCTGCCTGAGTAGGGCCCTGGCTGTTTAGTTTAATTTAGAACATAAAGTCTGAAGAGATACAAAACTAAAACCAGAAGAACAAACAAATGGCTCATGCCAGTTGTAGCTGCAAGTGATATATAAATAAACGCATACACATCACAATACTGTTGATTGCATGGACTTAAATAAAGCTTACCCTGCTACAAGTTATTTCAGGAGGTTTATGAAAAAGAAACTGTAATAAATTTGTACACAGGAAGCTGAATCAGCTTCACATCACTCCAGACATCAGCAGTCAGACAGCGCAACCCATCGGATGCATTTTGCCATCACCAGCTACTGCAACACTTCACAAAGACTAACCATTAGTCAAGGACTGGGCAGTGCCACTTCACATACATTACACAGCACCACCGTCAGAGTACATGCATTACAGTTTCGTACTGGGCAGCAGACAAATGACAAGTAGGCAACAGAGGTGTATGCATAAAAATACAAAGTTACGTTTGACATGCAATTAAGCTATGACAAAGGTATATTTGGAACCAGAGAAAAAGCAGAACAAAATCTTTGTTTTACAGTCAGGCTGTAAACGTCTGCCAATGGCACCACAAGCAGCATTGTAAACCCAGATCTCTCGTGCCTTCGGCACTTCCAAAGCATCAGCATGTCAGCAAGAACGCCCCGGGCGCCTGCCATGGCTCAGCCTGGAGTAGTGCTTGGGTGGTGAGCAGCACCGGGTCCTGCTGCATGAGCTTCAGAGACCACACTATCGGGAGAAGCAAAGGGAAAAAAAGAAATACCAACTCTGCAGGACAGGGCTACAGAAGACTAGAAAAATATTTTGTTCACCATCTGAGAGATCCTACTAATAGAAATACAGAATAAGGCTATAAATAGAGCTGCTACTACTACTTAGACTTAAGCCTTTATAAAATCTGCTACTTTTGAGGCGATTCATGATTTTCCTTCCTTTTTAAACTCTTGATATTACTATAAGCTCGAAAACCTCTGTGAAGAGAAAAAGAAATGAAGCATTATTTAAGGTAACTTTGACAACTTAGGTTGGTTGGTTGCTTGAACAAACCAATAATTTTAAAAAGAAAAGGCTTTTCAGGTATGTATTAAGATTTACAGGGTCCACGGTAAAGAACTCCATGCTGGTAGTAAAGCAGACTACACAACGACATAATGATTTGAAGTTTTCAAGTGAGCTGATTGTTTTCAGGCTGAGTGTACATTTACAACCCATCCCCCAAAATAAAATGGGATACATAGGACACCTTTGCTTTTACAGTTACAGTTTCTGTCATGCAAAGCAATTTGTTGGATCAAAACTGAGACAGAAGTGAATATTCTATTCCATTCCTTAATGCTGACAAGGAGTTTCTAAAGTTTCCAAAATAGTGTTTCTTTAGCAAGATCCAGGAAGAAAATGTAGAGAAATACATGATAGATACAGTTTGACATATTAAAGATTAATTTGGAAAACATCTGCTTAATTTAAATTTACTATTAAATCAAGACATCTGCTCATCCTGAAAGGGGCTTGCTGCCAGCCCTTCTCTCAATGTTCTCACATTTTCCACCCATTTTTTCTTACTGGGATCTTTCTTACAAATTTGCTTCACTGCCAAGTTGCCAAACAGATGTCCAAAAGGCCATAAGCAGCAGAAAGATTTAATTTTTATCAGAACAGATAAAGTAAATGGGTAGAAGGAAGAAAGAGAAAAAGCAGACTATATAAAATACTCAAACTGGGGGAAGGGCATAGATAAGAAAGGAGCACACTGCAGCTTTGCATTTTGTCTGTGTAGGAGAGCTGCACTGAGCATTTTCTTAACCCACTGAACAAGAAGGGCAAGTAGAGCTATTCTGGATATCCCTTGATGGCTCAGGTCAAAACTATGCGTTTACACAAATAATTATCTAGCTCTAGATTCCTTATTAATTTTAAGGGGCAAAAATAAGTTCTAAAAGACTAAAAAAAAATCTCATGAAGTTTAAAAACAAAGCTCCAATAAAAAGTATCTTAAAGACCATCGTGAATTGCCAGACTTAACACAGTCAGAGCAATCCGTAAGGCATTTGAACTAGATCTATTCAACTAGTGTTTGCTTATTTAATGGCTATCTTTTCAAGACACACCCTGTCCTTTGTTTGCATTAAACACCTCAGGTTGTCTCAATTTATATGAGGACTGGATGAATGCCTATTAACCTACACATGCAAGGTTGTGCCAAGAAAGTGTGCTCACACTGATTTTTTTTTCCTTTGAACATTTGAGTTATGAAAGTCACTGTACCCAGCTTCAATAGTGCAAGGAGAATATAGTTATCACTACCCTTAAAAAAGGGAGAGCCACCTTTATGTAACAAAAGATTCAGATGCTAACTTTTTTTTTTTTTTTTTCCAAAACTGGGATAGAAGAAAGGAGAATGAATGGGAAGCACAAAAGTAACAGATCAGTAAGGTCAACCAAGATACTCCAGTTGCGCGTAAAACTTTCTCCCCTCAATCAGCCAGCATAGCCTCCCTTTCCTAGCTGTGCAAAACAGGGTTAACAGAGTTCTACCAGTTCGGGTTATCCCACCCATCATCAGCTGAAGACGCCTTTTTTGTTGCCTTAGGAGGTTTTTTGGTCTTGCTCTCCCCTCCTGTGTTTTCCCAGTTGGTCTCCCAATTTTCCCAACTGTCGCTATTACTGTTCTTGTTGTTGGAGACTGTTCCTGAGCCCCACACGTCCCAGCTATCAGAGCTCTTCTTCTCTGTGGAATTGTCCACATAGGTCCAGCTCTCACTGCTTGGAGATTTATGAGCTTTTGGTGGATCTGAGTTGCCAAAGGTCTCCCAGAAGCTTTGATCTACAGCATTGTTCTGGTAGCCCTCCCCTCCACTGTTCTGGTAGCTGTCTCCTTCAGCTTGTCTTTTATGGGGGGCAAAAAAAAGAAGGTAGAAATAGATTAGTCATCCCAAACATAAAAATAAATAACCACAAACAAAGAAAACAATAATGTCACTGCCCTTTCCTTAAACAAAAATCGAGGATGAAGGCAGAAGAACTAAAAACACTGTTCCAAATTGCATAAGCTTATATTCTGATTCACAGATTTTTGTTAACAGCCTTAAGTACTAAGAGGCGCAAGGTGGAGGGATGGGGTGGATATGCATTTGGAAAAAAATTAAAACCAAGGTGCCGTGCACTATTTTGTTCTCAGTTTAACAACTGTCATAAACAAAGTTAGATTGAATTCCTCCTGTATTACATACAGGAGGACTACTAGCAAAGACTAAATAATTTCCTCATATTTAAAAATTACGTGCTACTAAATTACTGCAGAGGATATACAGGACATAAAATTATGTGTCTAAAGAGACACAGAAAATAATAACAAAAAAGTACCTTTCAGAATTATCATCTGGTTTGCCAGAAAAAAAAGTGGTGACGTCTCGCCATCCCTTACTTCCAACTCCCTGAACCTGGAGAAAAAAAAAGACCCTCCATTCATCTTGGCTGAACCAACACCTCTTCCAAGTCCAACAGCAAAAGCCACAACACATTCCTCCCCTTGTTCAGATAAACAGAACACATTTCATCAGAAAAGTTCACTCACAGCTATTAATATTTTTGATGGGCAGTTATGTGGTTGATGTAAAGAACATACATTTGACAGCATCATGCTGCTGCACGATGTGAACAGTAGGTCACGTTCAGCTTTTTCACCCATCATTGTCAATAACACCTTTTGAATTCTCTTCTAGGCTTCCTTGAAAAAAACACTGAAATTACTCCTTACATAAAATTAAACTTAACGACAGCACTGATGTTTTGATATTACAATTCATGTAACTAGTATTTGTATTTCTACTGTTCTACAAAACTACTTTCACTCCATTTCATCACTGCCCACGTAAAAGAGGCCAAAAGTTGAGTTCCAGAATAAACATGACCACTAGAAGAATCCTTTGGGGGTTATTATAATCGAATGGCATTGAAACACAAATTCTGAAGTGACACCCATGGAAGTCACTATTCTAAGTCACAGATGCAGAGGACAAATCCCAGAATTCAGGCTTAAAGTTGCCAGGCTCTAAACAGGACAGATAACATCACTTTAATTTATTCAAATATTCCCAACATTTAAGACATTAAGCTGGTACATGATAGAGCTTCCAGTGCTGACTTTCACAGTGCTAGAAAGACAGACCCTCCTAGGTAACACCACACAAGTTATCAAAAACGGTATTGGATTGTGCCGGACGTCTGTACTTAGCAGTTGTAGAGAGCACTTACCACGTTACCAAGCAATGATAGCAAAGGAAGACAAAGAAAAAAGGTACAGAACATTAATAAGTTTAACCAGACAAATGTAACGCAAGCTGTCTCCATATTCTCTAGCAGACATTTCTTTTTGTGTTTGGGACACTGGCTGTCTTAGAACTCTACATCATGCCCTTGGTTAAAACTGTTACAGAGACCGCATCATACCTGTACAGATTTTTAACACCCCAAAAGAAGTACTGCATACTGAAAATTACACTTTCAAAACTTCTGTATTCAACACAAGCAGAGACTAAAGCTGCATTGTGGGTTTGTTTCACTACAAGCTTTTCATAAGAATATGGAGACTGGCTTACTGTTTGGCCTCCTTAAAGGCAGGCAGGCCACTTCATACCTTGCTGGCCCACTGTGATACCCCCACGGTGACCTCCTCAAATATTTTGCCCTCTTTCACCTACATAAATCAAAATATTGGTAATTAGTCATAAAACAAAGTATTATTGAAACCTTAAGACAAGCTTACTTGTGCTTAACAGTTAAGAACAAAAAGTCTAAGGAAAAAAAAACAACCCAAACTGAAAGTGAATCAAAATATACTTAAGTCAAAGCTAACGAAGTTAAGAAAATGACAGAGAAACTCCATCGATCTCTAATGGAGCGAACCTCAGTCCTTTGAAGTTTGTGGGAATTTTCCATTGATATACATACACTTTGAGGAAGGTCTCATTACACTAATGCTGAGCATAAAAACACCAGGACAAAAAAATCTGCAAATGTGACATTTTATAAATATATTTTACTACATAAAAAGATTTTGTTTGGAGAAATAAAAAAAACTAACAGATACATTTTATTCTGTCTTTTATACATGCTTATTTAAATATTATAAGGGCTTTGAACTTTGGTCAACCAGTTGTCTTTCACCAATTAATAAGTGGCAGCTGTTCCAAAGCAAACAACTTTATATACCCACATATGTGCCAAGCAGTGATCACTGAATACTGACTTCAGCAAGTAACGCTTATTTAGAACTAACAGCACAATGTCCTAAGGGAAATAGACCCCTTTTTTTTTTTTTAATATAGAATACAACATTCCTCATTAAACTGTCCTACAAAATAAAAATCAGCTCAAGGAAATGCACTCTAAAAATAACCCTGAAAATAATGCATCTAAGCACTATGAAATAAGTTGTGGGTAATTCTAGGGAATAGGAAGTCAATTAGAGTCTTCTCCTGTGATTTGAAATGCTATGTAAAGAACTAATAAAGGTAATGCAAGAGAAATTATTTTGTAGTGGGATTAAACCATTCTTTTCAAATTGAAAATTAATCAATATCCCAAAGTGGTGGCACTGCTTCTCTTACGAGAGCAAAATTAGTCTGTTTTATCAAAACCAATACATTTTGGGAAAAGGTATGTAGGTAAGTAGAGCACCACATTCTCAGAAAAAACTTCAAAATTTTGGAGCTGACCCAAAATTCTAGAAGCACAGAACAAATGCATGCCAAATAGGAAAGACATACATTTTTTTAAACACATGAAACAGGAAGGCAACATTTGACACTAGGGAGAATCTTTGACTAAAATTTGTAGTCTCGGTGATCACTAGACACTTACAAGGACTGCTTTGCTTTTTTTATATGCCCACTAGCGACTATCTGTATTTACTAGGTCAGCATGTGTGCGTTCTTCCAACTGCTGGTGGAAGTGCCATTACCCACGGTTTTGGTCACTAACAATTGCAAAGGGAAAATGAAAATCTGCTTCGAACTAGTTTCCTAGAAACACCACAGTCACTAGAACAGCTAATCAAAATGTTACTTTGGACAACGCTTTGCAAATGAACGCATGCAAAACTTGGTTTTAACTGACCACAAGAATACTCTGAACAAATACCAAATAAAGGTTCTAAGAACATGTTACTTCTATTGATAAAGTGTCCCCGTTCATCTCAAACACATACTTTACCCCAAATTCTGTTGCCCCCAATAAGGCAGCAGATGAACTACTGTGGCTCAAAGATGCTTAGCTGAAGTAAAACAATGCTGGCAGGCAGATGGATAAAACACTACGAACTTAACACTCAAAGATACTACTAATAGTTATTTTTTTAATAACTGATTTTTAGATCCATTTTCATCTTGTCCCATCTTCCATTACTGAAAGCATTTATAAAATAGTATCTAACGGGAAAGAATGTAACAGACTCTTTTGGACATGGGAAAGATTGGTGGAGGGAAATTACTCTCATTAACATTTTTTGCTAGCATACTAGCTTTGAATTATTTGATGTTTCCTATTTGCTACTGGGCTAGTATATGAAAAAACAGGAGGACACACTGATAAACTGGGCGGTTCTGGCAAGAGGAAACAATCACTCCTTAAGTCAGCATAACCATGTTCTGCAAGTAATTCACTAGTTCCAAAGTTACCTTTTCCTGTGCAGGTTTGAGAACATTTTCATTTAATGTCTGACCTAACTCTGATGCCTATTTAAAAGCAAAACAAAAGAAAGTCAGTTATATTTTCTTTTTAAAAAAAAAAAAAAAAAAAAAAAACCAACAACCAACCAACAACAAACTAAACACAGTGAACATCTTCTGCAGGCTAATTTCTCAGCAGTATCTCCAAAAACACATGAAGCCTTAAGCTTTGATTCATACAAGCAGAATGAGCTGAAAAGCGCGCACAATATAGCGCTGCAGAAAACATTAAAAGACAGTAAGTAAAAAACAGATGCACATGGCAATAGGTTGCTGGAGATGCCCAGAGCCCAAGCAAAGTCTGACCTTGCGCTGGAAGCAGAAGCAATGGTTCTACCAGCAATAGCCCAGAAGATGGGCACCTTGCTAATGTCTGCAGCGAATATCTGGAAGAACTGACCTCATCCACTCATTTTCCTTACTAATGGAATTACTTGTAGACTTAGATCTTTTGGGCCAATTTTTCACCAATTCTTCTGTCTTGTAGTGCTGCTATTGTCATCTACTAATAACAGCCCAATTGTTTCTACGAAATACACAAGAGGCAAGCTGTGACAGAAGATTTTTGTAATCTTTTTTACAGCTCCAGCTTTGCAGGGAGAGAAAACAATGAACTTCAGAAATCTATTGCAATCCAGAACAAGATGCATAAGGATATTGTACTTCAGAGGCATCTTACAAAAATGTAAGCCCAAAGTATAAGTCACAAAATTACTTTCATAAAATGATATTGATACAGACAGCAGGGTTTGCAAATGTTTCAGACAAAATCATTCCTTTCCCTACTACAAGCCTACAATATTTGCCTACAATAAGTCTTTGATTGATTTAAACTCTTCTTCAGAATTGCCATATTATGTCAATTACCTTCTGAATTAGCCTAATTAATCCAAAAGAGCCAATTTGCTTGCAAGACAAACATCATTAGTCTCTGCTGAAGTTTAGGAATAATGTTTCATTTCCTAAAAGTTTATATCTTATTGCTAACATTGGTTAGGGTGTGAGCCTTCATTCTCTTCCTGGATGGAGCACCTTGAGCATCTTTCCTCCAGATTCCCAAGTGTCTAAAAAGCCTTTCCCTTTACCATAGCACTACTAGGATCTCCCCTCTACCCAACCACCATTATCTCCAATACTTCTGCCCCTTACCAGTTCAAAGGTTATTTGAGAAGACAAAGGCAAAAGGTAACCCCTTTTCCACCTAGTAAGAAACGTAAATGCAAATCACATAAGGCTTGTTTCCATTGGAATCAAGGTTAGAAAGTGCTTAAGAAAAACAAGAAAGGGGACTTTTTGTCTTTGAAAAAATCCTTCAGAGTCTATTAAACCTGGCAAACTGGTTATCTTATACAGGAAAGAGTGTAATACACTAAGACTAACAGTTCAGGTATGCTAAGTGAAGTCATTGCTAGAATCAGGAAGAATTCTCATATTGTGCCATTTACTCAACCACATAATTTTGTAAAAACAGAAAGGAAAGATTTGGGTACACTAGGGTTTCCATCTGAATCACCTCCTCATCTTTACTATTGTTGACTTCAGGATAGCATCTGTCCTGGTCTGAGGGAAACAGGATTAATTTATCTTTTCAGTAATTTTACTTTTCAGTAAGGTCTCTCCTAATGCTTGGGAAAACTGAATTTTTAGAAGACTCTAGTGTCTGTATTTGTGAAAATACATACTTTATAGCCAGCTACAGTATGTGGATTTCAAGGTCTCAGTGCTTTCAAGCTTGCCAGGTGAAAGGATGAGGAGAAGGAAGACCCAGGCACCTGACCCAAGCTGGCCAACAGGATTATTTCATACCATGAACGTCACATTCAATATAATTTAGAAAGTCTGCTGAGGAGTTTTCCCTCTTCTATGATGGCTGTGATCCTGAGAACTTCTTGCCCCAGCACTGGACCCCTAAGCCCTTCTCTTCCTCCCAAAGCCTTAGCACTTGCAGTGTCCAACACTGGCTGTCTACTGTAGGAAGTGCACAGCTTCCTACTAATAGAATTGGCTGAGTATAATCCTTGTATATTTTATATTGGTATCGGAATCGACACTGGTTCTTTAGTATTATTAATGTTAATTATTTAGTCTTATTCTATTAAATCTGTTTATATTTAAACCCTCAGGTTTCCTTGTTTTTTCCAATTCCCCTTCCCAGGTCAGGAGGGGTCATCGGGCAATAGAATAATTGTCTAAACAACAATTAACTGTTGTGGGTTCTTCAACCATAACAGCATCTTACCCACCATTACAAACACTACATAACAGGGCATTTATTTAGGAGTCTGCCTCCAAACAACATCCCAGGGTAGTTCTTGGTATACTGCATTCCTGGATCAGACGTGCAAACAGAAATCCTGATGTCAGCTGTGTTTATGAAGAGCATGGACAAAAGTACAATATGTTTTCTGAGAGTGCAGAGCTTGGATATCTCTATCCAACTTAACCTATTTAAAATAGGTTTGAAGAAACATTACTGTACGAAACACACAACATTATTCTAAACAGGTCTGACTTGGCAAAAAAAAGAAAAGACAGCTCAAGAGCAAATGCACATATTCAGCACGAACAGTGACAAGGAGTCCATGCACAAGTATACACGGGAGGGCATTACCGGCTCTGGCTGCTGCTTGTAGCCCCAAAACTTTACCCAGACAGCAAAAGAGAAAGAGCAAGGAAGGTAGAAGCAGCTTTTAGCAAAAAATTTGCAGCATTTTTTCAGGCAAGTTAAGTAGTATGAACCTTTTCCAATTTTAACATCTACTGACAAGACAAACAGTGAGTACGTTTTGTCACTGAACAGCAAATATACTTTTAAACAATATATTACATCACAAAGATGCTAAATCCGTTTTACAGAGCAAAAGATCAGATGTTTCAGGAACCAAATTTAAGTTTCAGTAACACAGCTTAGACTCTAGAGCACGATGTTGCTGTGGTCCTTGTCAGTAGATGTGATGAGTTTTTACACTTAATATTGCATTTACATTTGTTAATAATACTAAAGGAAGAACAGTTTTCTAAAAAGCAAACTGCCAGAAGGACTGAAAGAGGAAGACTTGTAGAACACTTCATTTTTCTTACATAAGCCAAGCAGCAAATACTTTAAAGCTTCTAAGTAGCAAGATTTTGATGCTTTAACAAGACATTTCTGTTGCAAAACACGCACAAGTTTGGCTTGCTATTTGGAGTATTAACATCCTACTGTGTACCTCTGTTTGAACACCAACACCTGCAGGTTCACATTTGTTTTGAGCAAGAGCATTCTACATATATCAGAAAGCATGCCAGGCTAATGCTATACATACAAGAAGAGTTATAGTTCAAAGTAAAACTGCTATATCATACATTAATTTTTGTAAGCCCTTTCTCACTCAGAACTTTGGCACATTAAGAATTTATTTTTTTTAAATGTAAAAACATTTGAATTTAAATCTTTTCCATGCAAACAGATCTTGCTTATATCAGAGTTCTGTGTAATTCAGGTCTGACCAACTCTGTTTTAACCCTAGCTTGAAAAATGAAATGCTTTTGTAATTGCTACTTTTTTAAATACACACAAGCAAGTTAATTTAATATTAAGCAATTCGCAATTGTAATATCTTATTAGGCTTTAGCAATGGAAAGATGGCTTGCATTATATTGTATTACCAAGAAAACTACTTCAAGGTAAACCACATTTAAGGTTCACAAAAATAAAACAATGTTTTAAGTTTGCCAGCATGAATTAAAGCATTTCATTCTACTGCCTCTCCAATACACACAACAGTTATACACAGCAGAGTATCACTGTTTATTTCTTGCTTAATTTGATCACTACAGCTGATTGCAATTCCCATGGAAATAAAAGCTAGAACCTAAAAATTAGTGTGCCCTACGAAGGAAAAAACACACCAGTCTGTTGATGATCAAGTCCTGTGAGGAGCAGGGAGTTGGACTCAATGATCCTTACGGATCCCTTCCAACTTGAGATATTCTATGATTCTGAGTCTAAATCAATTGATGCAGGCAAATACACGACATTTAAAGCCAATTACAATCAACATGACAGAGCTAAATCTATAATCACCTTTTGACTTGCTTGAGATCCAAATCTGGTAGCCTGTGAAAAAAAGCAAATGCATTCAAGTTTACTAAGAATAAAACCTTTGATTTTTAAATACACACATTTAGAAACGATGCATGATCCTCTCCAAGATGAATGGATCTTTGCCAGAATTTCACAGTGTAACAGCGAATATCCCTATCACCACCTCTGGCATTCCAGATCACTCTGGGGAAGCATTGGTATTTCTCAACTTACAACAGGAGAAGAAAGGGTTTTCAGTAGAGAGTAGACCATGGTGAGCCAATGCAAAAGAGTAGCAATATTTATGTCTCTCATGATGTCACCCGAAGTAAGAGATAACTGTTATGCTTATAAAAGTTTGGAAGAATACTAAGCAAAACTGAAAAACGTTGTGATGCATTATTTTCACAAAAATATTTAATCTCTTTCTGCCATCATCTATGGAAAATGTAATAAATTTTTATTTCCTCTGGTTTTAGTCTACAGTTGAATGTCACCTAAGTGTGCAAATCGACAGAACATGCAAAGTGTGAAGACCATGCCTAAGTTTTTCCCAAAGCGTTCCCTCCAGACACATTCTCTGCCCAACAAGCTTTCTATTTAAACTGACAAAAAATCCTGTAGTTAGAAACAAGTCAAAGGAAGTAAAAAATATAAAACCATCAGCAATTTGTAACTTGGTATTAAATTTCTGCCGAATAATGCAATTCAGCCTTATTTGGTGTAGACGGAAATTTCTGCTTTACAAATCAAGTTTTTTGTTTTTCAAGGGAGTACGAAAATGCCAGTTGAGTTCTTTCTTGACGCTTACATCCAGACAAATTTACACAAATGTCCATCCAGAAACATGAGAAATTGTTAAGGCAGAGATCTGCATTCACTGTGCCTCTATTTTATATGCTACGGGCAAAGATACACAAAGAGCAGAGTTTAGTTTGTCTTGGTAATACTTTTAAAGATACATCCCTATTAGAACACTAACAGAATCTGAGTTTACAAGAATTACACTGAAATACATTTTGTTTACTTACACCCTCTTTAGCAGCTGAGGCAATCTTGCTTGCTCCAGTTGTAAAACTGCTCCATCCCTTTAAAGAAAGTGAGAATGTTGTAAACTATGTGTGAATAAGAGTGAATAACCAAGTGTTCACTATTACACGTTAAATTAAGTCAAAATATTCTGCAGTACAGTTTGTCCTGTAGGCATAAGAATTACTTGCTAGTAAGAGCAAAAATTACAGTCTCTCACTTAACTGTAATATAGTGATGAACTTCCATTATTTGTGTCAAAATGGCTGCAATTTGAACAAACCCAAGTGCTTCAGGTGTTATTATACTAAAAATGGCTACATGAGAAAAATTCCTCCCCCCCTCAAGGCAACTAAGATAAGAAAAACAGACATTAAAACGTTAGTAAACAGAGATTGGCTCTTCAACAAGTAAGCACTGGATGGAAAAAAAAAAAAAAAAATACCAAGGAGCAGCTAGAATGTATGCCTGGAAAAAGCTGAAGAGAAATAAAGAATCTGAAGAGAAATAAAGACTCGGTGTTCAAAAATATGAGGCAGCAACTCATAAAATGCCAATTCAGCAGTTTTCCTCTTTATAATAAAGCTTCAAACTGCTTGTTTCCTACAAATTTTATCTTTAAAAACAAAAGGAACAAAGTTTTATTTTGCCCCATTGGTTCTTGGAAGATCTGAAAACTACCACCACAATCAAGGTTTGGCCACTTCTTAGAAGAATTTTCTGTAATGAATCAGAAAACGTTTCTTCTAACTACCAATCATCAGACACTGATTAAGAAACCAGCCAAAAGAAAGTGGAGCAGAAGAGTGATTCTAATGATTATTTTTTTTTAAACAAAATAATTAAAAAAATTAAAAAATCACTTCTCAACTGTCAGTTATTGTTAGTAACTCATTCATCCAGTCATCCAGAATCTGCTCAGTAAAATGGGAGGGGGGGGCACACGACCCACCATACTTCTATGGGTGAAAAACAGAAATAAACTTTAACATATCTGTGGTTCTCCTCACATATAATGAATGAAGAAATAGAGATAAGTTTTTTTTTTCTTTGCAGATCATCACCACATAATTGTAAACTGTGCTGCAGAATCTTCCAAACATGGCACTACCAATGCAAGGTTAACATCCACATCTACCACTGCCTTTTATCAATTCAATTTCCATCAAAGTGTGGATTTTTTGATAACATATTACCTTTTACATAAAAAGCCTGTAAATATTAGAATCTTTATCTCATTACTCCTTCTATCTAATTTGACTACACCACATACTTAGGTTGAGGGAATATCTTTTTAAAAAAAGCAGCAAAAAATATTTTTGCCTATCCTTTTGACGTCTCTTCATTAATTGTCCTTCTTGTCCTGTGCTGACACACTGAAAGATAATTATGTCACCAACTGCAAAAAAGACAAAGTGATGTGTCTTGTAGTTTTAATACTAAGCAGAGTCTCTAGGGACTCAAGACAAACCTAAACTGCAATTACATCTGTTCTTTACAGAATGAGTTGGATAGTATAGTCACTGTGAATTCTACAGAAAACACTCCTTCTGATATGTAACAGCAGAAAATAATGTCTATACATAAACGTAGCATGTGTGGGGAAACAACAGTCATACACAGTGGAAGGAAAGTTAGTTTCCTCACTAGGATGAATATGCATGCAAATATTCAGTCTCACTATAATAAACAACTTAAAATTGCACTGTAGTATGTATCTGTGGTCACAAGAGGGCATTTTAATCACAAGTTTCAATGAGATCATGTATTCCAATAACGGTTGACAGTAACTTGGACAACAGTGTCATCTCTCCTTTGCTGTCTTAGCACATTTGCAATACATTAGAGATATGGCTTCTAATCTGAACTCTCTGGCCTACAATCTACGACGTACCTAGAAAATGTTCAGCAGACCTATATTAAGCACCCTGTGGAATCACCTGGAATACTGTTCAAAGGCACAGGCATTACCTTTTTCTATTATGTTCTAGTGAAATTATTATATGTTTAATACAAATAAAACAACATAACCTGGTGTAGATCTTTAGACCGATGAGGCTCTACAGAAGACTACTGGCCACTAATCCTGGTAGAAAACCTTACTGTATTTCAAAGTGTCTCCAAATCCCAAATATTGTTCAGCACTTTTACTTTACAGCTTATCAAAGCACCAATATGTCCCTGACTGCCTCCAACTTTATTCCCATTTTCCTTCAACAATGCATCTTTTACTATCTCTACTTTAATCATGACAACTGTTCAACCATATGCTGTTATCTCTTCGCACCCTGTCACAAGTATTTAAAATGTTTTTATCACTGCTCAGGGCTTCTGGCACCCATGTACACACGCATTTCAGTTGTTTTCCATTGAACATACCTAACATGGTTAATCTGTTTAGAGCATTACCAGCCTAACTGCTATTCCCAACAGGTAATTACTTCTCTTACTTTTTTTCCTCCAAGCCCTGTTGAGTATTAGTTCTTAATCCATTGCTATATCCTCATTTCATTATTTCTATGAACTGATACCACACATAACTCCTAAGTTTTGCTGAAGTTTCTCCTTTCATTTTGCCTTTTAAAGTCCACCAGTATCTTCTTCACTCTTTGAGAATACTACCAATACTCTACATCCCTCTGTATCTATTTGCAGTCTTTAGTTTCTCTTCTCTGTTTATATTCCTGTAACAGGGGATAAAATGGAGGAAAGTAGTAATTCAGGTCACAGCAAGCTTCATGTATTTCCTTACCGAATACAATGAAGACATAGCATTATTCAGGAAGTCATCCTCTTTTTTCGGAGGGTTTACTGTGTTTCCAAACCCCACATAGCGATTCTCTTGGCCACTACCATAAGAAAATGAATAAACAATATCTGTATTAGCATGCCTTCATTAAAACCACTAAACAAAAACTGAAAAGCATGAAAGAATGACAATTGTTTAACAGACTTTAAAACACACCTGGAAAAAAATCATAAAGCACCTAGCACCCAAAATACAAAACCACTCACTTCAAAGACACAACACCAACAAGGATCCACTGGTGAATCCTTGTAAATTAAAGTGTCCCCTATGCAAGCTAATGTGTTCTTAATGACTCTCCGGGTTTAACAGATCACTGATATCAGAAGTCTGAATAAATCCTAGTAACGTGATACATGTAAATGAGAAAAACAAAGAAAGAAGAAAACAGTGTTAGCTTTATAAATACCCCTGTTTAACTCAAATCACTGTAAGATACTATATGCGCTAAAAATTCCCTAGTCTGGAGCCCTCCACAGTAACACTTTGAGTTACATGCTCTTTCTTCAATGCTATTCAAACATTTTTGTTATACAATTGCATTAAGAGGCACTTTCCTTCCTCTTACTCTTTATCATATGTTATCAAAATATTTTAATAGTAAACAAGATGTTACAGTTAACTAGTGAATCAGGATCACAGTTGAGTAGCTTTAGCATAACATCCTGGTCTTTGTTACGTTAGAGGGCCATGCACTCAAAGAGTTAATAAATACTGTGTTACCCTTGGTAGGAGTTGACATCATCATTTAACCAGTCTTCAAAAGCCTTGTCAGAAGAGGCAGTTGCAGTCTGAGATTGTCCAGCAGAACTACTAAAATGAAAGATTTAAGAATCAAACTGCGTAAAGCAAAAACCACTAGCTCAGCAGTGCAGCTTGACATATATCACCATAATTCAGGTGCAAAATTGATTATTTCTTTCCTCTGTCAAGTAGGGAACTCTAATGCAACCGCTAAAAGCCACTGGAGTATTGAATGAATAAAGCAACAGTAGATGAAGACAGACAGTGCTACTCAGACTACAGCTAGCCCCTGAATTTGCTGAATGATGGCCAGGCACGGAGCACTCGTTTGCTTGATTTACAATCGCTTTTTCAGTTAACTTGATTCTTTAGTGCAAAGAATAACAAACACTACATGCAAAAGCAGATAAACAAAACTGCTGCAGTCCAGCTTTGATGCTCCCACTAGCAATTAGCACCATAAGGAAAGAGTCTGTTTCTTCTTCCCGTGCATTCAATCATGAACTGGAACAGCACTGAAGTTAAGGCAAGGCTGTGACACACTACCTGTGATTGACACAATGACTAGTCTCAGGTGCATTACAAATCAAGATAAAACCAGTATGGCTTGCCCTCTGCTCTTGCTCACTTGTCTCTGCCAGTTTAAGATTCAGGTGGAAGAGGTGAGAATTATTACAGAAATTAAAGCCCTCCTACCTCATATTCCTTAACTTCAGCAAAAGAAATGCTTGTTCAGAAAACATTATCAACAGAATAAAACCAGCAGACGTTCAAACATCAGGTTTTGATCCTGCTGTTGCTATATCAACACTAGGGAACAAGAACACATACCGATGAGTGGAAGAGAGAGATGTTTTAGGCTGAGGTGGGGTCCAGTTCCTGGCTGGAGAAGTTTCAATGGACCACTCCTTGCCTTCAGCTACTGTAGCTACCTAGAACAGGTAGGAAAATAATCAGAATGCTAGGTCAAAGTTTTCATACAAGTCATACACTGGTCCTGTAAAGTAAGGACAAGTAATTTTCCCAATTTGCTGCCAGCTACATAGATCAATTAATTTGTGTTTTCACAGGACACTGATTTTTTTCCTGAATCTCAGGCTAGTAATGTTGAATTGAACACTGATTTTATTTCAGGCAACTGATTTTAGGCAACTTCTTCAAACAGGCAAATTTGGTTTGAAGAGGAAAGACTAGATCCATAAAGAGTGCTTACAAAGTACTCTGATATTTTCAGATAGTAGGGGATAAGAACAGACACACAATTGAACTTACCTGATCTCTAAAAAGAGCTGCAGCTTTGCTGTTGTACTTCTCTTGCATTGACCAGCAGGGATCATAGTCGTCTTGAGATTCCAAGAACTCTCGAAATTTGCTATTACCTCCAGCCTTCATTTTCTCCAGCTCAATATCCTTCCATTTGTCCATAGTCACAGAACGTACAAAACTGAAAAGCAGTTTTTTAAAAAAATTTAAATCACAGCTTGTTATAATTTCCTGCTATATCAGCAGTGACAAAAAAAAAAGGCGCTTATTGCAGCCTATCTCAAAGGTTGGAAGTATCAACATGTTAGAGAACACTCTCCAAGACAGATCATCATAAGAAGGCTGTCAAATCCTCACTGAAATATGCTAAAATCATGCCACTTATTGACACTTAAAGGACACAGTCAACAGAATGCAAGTGACAGAAAAAGCAGCTTTCTTCAAGTCCAGAAATTCACCTACCCCACTATATAGAAGAAACTTTTCCCATACTACTTTACTCTGCAATTTTCTTTTCCTGTCTGTTTTCACAATTACACTTAAGTGACCTGTGAGGACACCTCCGGTCTGACTCCATGCTTCTGCTCATAATGACCATCAGGTACTGATAGCTCACCTGTTTAAAATAGCCTACCCTATAATATGACCTCATCTCACGGCATTTATGACTGCAGTTAGCATCTCAACTCTCCTTTGAGCCATAAATTCTTGCTACTGCTCATTAAAGTATATTAAAAACAAACAACACAACACAAAAACCAACCCAAACAGTGCCCTATTCTTAAATACAAGGTCACAGGGGTGAAAAAAGTGAGACATCATCCTCAAGAAGACTCCTTAAAACTTGTATCTTGACTGATTTCTTTCATTTTGTCCATATAGAAATACCCTTCACCATATCCTTATCTCAGTAATTTAATTTTTTCTTTCATGTGACATATGGAATAGTTCCAAACTTTCATTTCCTATGCAATTTCTACTCACTAATGAGCTTCAAATCACCCCTCAAAAAGCTAAGCACGTACTTCTGAATGGCCGCCTTGCTTTGGTGATTTTCCTCCCGGACTTTCATTCCCCTTCTCATTTGAGTAACTATCCCATGCTCTGCCCCTATTATATATACACACACACTGTGAGTCTCCAGAACACATAACAGTTATTATTCCATAGCTTCTCATCTCAGTTGAGCACGTTTCTTGGAAAAAAAACGAAAACTATCATTTATATTAGGAAAAAAAAATTCTCCTGAGCAGAATAAAACTGTTTTATACACTTGAATACACTACAGAAACATTCTGTAAGCATACTGTGACTTTTTTTGCTCAACCCTCAAGTTGCTCTAGCACTGCTTCAGTTTAATCGATAAAGATTATACAAGATTAAAAGAACAGAGTACAAGGACTAGTGCAGTATTACCAAACAGCACCACACAACCTCAAGATGTAGCTAGAGACACTGCTTTCTAGAACTGGACTGCCCTGGTGCAGCACACGCTCCAACTAATTACAGACAAGAGACAGAGAGTAAAGGTCATTTTGGAGAGGAGCATGAAGCAAAATTGCCAGTGAAATGTTGGAATTGAGACATTCTATACCCTTCCAAAACAATAAATTCCGTTCACAGCCATAATGCACCCTGAGGTAACCCAACTCAGTCCGTCGTTTGCTTGAAAGGCTGACCTGAGGTGAACTCCCAAGCCTCGGTGTTTTCCTGAGCACTCAAGACAGATCCAAATTCCGTAGGTCACACTCACCCACTGGGGGTTAAATGCACCACATTCAAAACAGACCTGCGAGAAAAAAAAAAAAAACAAAAAACAATTATCTCTAACACTCAGTCATTTCTTGTCTGTGTGAAGTACAGCTTAAGTCAAACCATGAAAACTTTAGATGCAGAAAATAATGTCAGAAGTGAGAGTTCTTAGTGTTTGTAAACACCTTCCCTGACAGCATAAGCTTCCTTCAAATATTTATTTATGCTGCATGGAAAGAAATACTCATTAATTTGCCTGACTTGGATTATAAAAATTACTGTACCAAGTACCAAAAAACAGTGAAGAAATACAGATGCGCAAATTGAAATTAATGAGCAAAGAATCCAACTTGATTTCATTTCCATAATGTCTTAAAGGAAGAGAAAGTAACCAAACTGAATTCTTGAGGTTTCCTTGGCAAAATAAAGATGCAACATTTCAAGTATGGAACATTTATTCAGTTGTACTACAGTTTGGCAGTAAATGATAGCAGATCTAAACAGAGGTTTTTCTTAAAAATAGCTTTACTGCTCATACAGTGCAACAACTTCAGTCCTTATGATTGGAATCACCACTCAAGGTTTAATGCATTGATATAAATAAAAATGAACCTTTCCATGGGCTACCACATTTAAGGTAGCGTATAATCAAGCTGCTTGAAATAGACCATTTTAATTAAGCTGCCAAGATATCACTTGTTCAACAGACTCCAGGGGTTACAGCATTACTAGAACTTCAGAAAGACTTGTGCCAAATATGTGGCAATGTATTATAATAACAGTTACTGGAACTAACATAAATAAGAGATATCCAAATTTGTATGTTACCATTAGTTAGCCATACTAGTGCTATAAAGATAGCTGCAGTGGACCACAACGTACATCTGGAGTAGGTAAAAAGAAAATTCAATTCTATAAAACTAAAGAAGATTATAATTTTCTCACATTATTCTCATCTTGTGCTCTGACTTCCTTGAGAACTTTCCTTGTTCTTGGACTTGCCATGATTCTACAAAGGGAGAAAAAGAAAAAACAAAAAACTAAGTCATATTCAAGGATTTGATATTGGTAAGATGTTCAGTACCTTACAAGCATACCCCTGTGAAAAAGAGCTTGCAATCTAAACCACTGAATTGCAACCAATTGCAGAGGAAAAACAACACACCATAAACCCCTAAACCTTCCTTTTCCATTTACTTTGTGCATTTTGGGGAATTTAGTCATCTTAGTTCATTCTCTGGAAAGGTATAATTCAACCACAGCTGAAAAGGAGGTGATCAACAGGAAAAAGAGGGTGATCAACATGGAAACTTTTCTTCAGCATATGTTGTATCAAAACAGACTCTTACTTGATGCTGCCCCCAGACCCATCCCTTTCTGAAAGCGCTTTATAATTATGTATGATTACACGGGATCACATGCATAGGACTAAAGAGACCTAAGCAAAAAATAGCAGAAGCTCTTACACTTAAAGAGTGCTGAACACATTGCTAAAAGAGCACTTTACTAGAAGCCACAAGAAAAATCGTGATTTTTCAGAAGTATTGAGTTTGCTTATCAAATGAGTTTGCTTATCAATATAAGAAAATAAAACAATCATTGGGAGCTTTTACACAAAACAGAATTCTGACAGTCACATCTCACTGGCAGAACACATCATCTTTAATGTTTACGAACCATGAAACACAGCAGCAGGGAGCAGTGTAAAGCTACAGATAAAATTCACATTAAGAATAAAAAAAATGTGACTCACACAATACATAGCTTGGAAAAACTGAAAGTACACAAAACTCTCATGATTAAAAGAAATACAGTGTAGGGTGCAGCATAAGACTGCAATTTAGATAAAAAATGAGTTCACATTTCCAACTACTTTGGTAGAACAATATTTAAATTAACTTTAAATAAATAATATCTCTTCTTCCTTTTTTACTTCCAGTCCATCCTTTCATTTCTACTCCAGAAATCGAGTTTCTAAGACATAATAAAAGACAGAGAAGTCACCAGGCTGACCAGAAACCGCACCAACTACTAAATATCAAGCTTATTGGTTGGTCAAGATACAAAGCAAAAAAATAACAGGTCAATGTTTTGATCAAATACTGATCTGAGAGGCAGAAATGCCTTTATGCAAGTCTTTGACACTTGTTCACTGTGGTGTTTGACTAAACAGTTATAAGTCTTTAAACTATCCAAAGGATTAACAATCTTGCAATAATTTTAGAAGGTAAATGATGAAGCGTTACATACAATTACTACAACCCAGTAGGGGATGGTGGGAGAACGTATCTTTAATTAGAAAAGGAAGGCTATTTTAAAAAGAAAAATGCTACAGGTAAGAAACCATTACATTTGTATGAATATGACATCAATTTCTTAGACATCTCTAAAGCCGAACAGCCTTCCTGAGAGCTGCAAGCACAGCATTACAATAAATACATTTATACGTACCACCAGCTAAGACAACATGAATCAAAAAGAAATAAGCTCAACATTGTACCTATGTATTATCACTGTTAAAAGCAGAAGTTATTTGTGGCAGAACTCATTGCCTTTTATCAAAACCATTTATTCCTTTGTAAACATCTTGTTAACAAGCACTTAATTCTGGGTAATTTAAGGCCCAGTGTTTCCACTGACATTTAGAATATGGTACTTTTCAATCTTAATTAATTTTTATTAGACAAAAACAGCTAAGTTGTAAAAAAAACAGTAGTTTAGACTGAAAAGGTTACTGTAATTATTGGTGAGTAAAAGCTTCCAGTCATCCTGCATCAAATTAAAACTGAAGAGAATAATCAAATGGAAATTGTGTAACTTTCACAAAAGGGAAACAAAAGTGTGACAAGTGACACCTCGTATCACGAAACCCCTTCTCCAATAGCATTCCAATAACAACATTTAATTTTATATAACTTAGTCATACGCATGGGAGGAGGGAAATAGCACTACACATAAAACATGTTTTTTATATCCTAAACAGAGACCATAAACACATTTACATGAATCAAAGTCCACATCTTCAATTCCACTATTTGTCACTTGCAAGATAAGGGAAAATTCTCCCTCTGCAGTACAGAAATTAAGCAAATTACTTAGCAGTAATAGCCACACAGACAACTGTCCATACTTCGGGCCCTCCTCTTTGATGTTTTTGTTATATTCTCTTTGCATGCCAACTCCCCTTCCTTGGGTCTGTATTTCTCCAGGGACTTCTTGACCATTGCCAACAAGTTATAAGGTCCCTCTCTTTGGCTTGCCCTTACTGCTGTCCTTCCTTTACCATTTTTCCTCCTTTTTCCCAGGTTGTTAAAGCAGGTTTTCATTTGGAATAACAAACAGAGGCAGACTATACACAAAGGCCTTCCAGCCTCAATGGCAAACAATCATTGCTGGAGCTAAACAGGAAAGTCTTTTCCAATTCTGCATAAGCCAGTAATTTCCTATACAACAGAAAGGGACATCCACCCTACAACAGCCAATATCCACACCATGTCAGTGCTTACATACAGTATGAGTTTCAGATCTCCAAATCCAAGCTAACAGAGAACGCAATTGCCTCTTGGTCTGCCATAACTGCGCTTTTTTTGATAAAAACTTTTTGAAAGACTTTGGCCAATTGCAATCTGAACACATGCCCATTCCAGAAGCACAAAGTGCCCTGACCAAACCACCACGTCTGTGTGGTGGGAAGGCAGAGCTTCACCCACATCACGTCATCCAAGAAAAAGAGGAGGTAACTCAGGCCACCAGCTTCTCACCTTTCTCTTCCCCACCAAATCACCTGGAAATAAAGGAAAGGGGGACAAGGAAAGAGTCACACCCTAAGCTTTCTCATAGGTAACATCTTTAGAGGTGCTTAGTCTATTTTCAACTACATTTGCCCACAAAGTTGTGAGTTACCAAATTATCACTGTTTACCACGCAGAAGCTGAGCTGACTAGACACATAGCCACTGCACTGTTCAAGTTTCAGGAGAAAATACTGAAGTAACAACTGTGCAGACACCTTAAATAAATGCATTGTTTTGGTCTGATGTAAGTGGACATGAGCAGTAAAGAAAATGTGTAGTTTAGGAATATGTTTTCACTGAAGAATATAAATATTTAGGACTACGGGTTCCAAGGTGGAAATAGACAGCTTCACACAGACCAATCTCACACTCTTATTTCCCAAACAGTCTGTTTCCAGGGCAAAAACCAGACATGCACCCTATAAATTTCCATGTTAGGAATCTTCAGCTTGCTAACAGCAAGCAAAAAGGCAGAAGCAGAACAAGACACTTGTAAGTGGAAACGAGCTATAACAGGACTTTGCTCCTCTGATGTAGCAGCAAATTCACACAGCCAACCTGTCAAGAACTTTGCAACTCCGCATAGGAGGATTAAGCGGGTGACGTGGTCAGTGTGCTACCACGGTCCTGACAGCTCCCTACTGGTCTCACCGGGGCAAAAAGGCCACAGAGGCCTCGTCAGCTGAAGAAACACTTTGAACCAAATGCCAGCACCCATCTCCACAGAGCAGCAAGGTTTGCTTTCAAATATCTATCACAGACTGTTGCGTACTTTTAGAGTCGTGCAGTTTTGTGCACGCAGAAGCGCAACCGCCTTACCAAAAGCTCCACAGGGGACGTGAGGAGGGCGATTTCTTCACACACACCTGCGGTATCCGGATCCAAGCGGGGTCCTGGAGGCCTCCCTCAGAACATGGCCCGATTCCCGGCCACCACACCGGTCTCTCCTTTCTAGAAAAAAAAAAAAACCAAACAGATAAAATAGGCGAGAGGTGGGAAAGGCAGTCGTGAGGAGAAGTTCAGGCCTCCTCCCCGCCACCTTCCCTCAGGGACCGTCCTGTGTGACAGCCCGAAGCAGGGAAGGGGGGGGGGGGGACGGGGGACGGGGGGACACGACCGAGGCCTGCCCGCCCCTCCGAGCTGGGTCTGACAGGAATGGGACGAACCTCCCGGTGAGAGGAAGAAGGAGAGAGGGAGATGAAGGCAACCGGTAAACGCACCGGCGGCGATTCCCTGACGCGGCAGAGCCGGTCCCGCCCGGCGCCTTCACGGCGCAGTCGCTGCCCCCGCCGCGGCCGGCGACGTTGCAGGGCCGTGAGGCATCATGGGTAACCGCCTTAACCCGCTGAGGGCCGCGGCGGCAAGGGAGCGGGGGGAACGAGGGTTCGGCAGAGGCCCCGGGGCCGGGGTACCCGCCGAACCCCTGTTTCCCCCTTCCCCCCCCCCCCCCCCCCCCCCGAGCCAGTTCTGAGGGGACGTTGTCCCATAAAGTTGAATTATATCAAATTACGGGGTTATTTCTGTGAGGTGATGGGGGGGCTTGGTCTGAGGCCGCAGGCCTGGTCTCAGAATGGTTTGGGTTGGAAAGGAACTACTTCTGTGCTCAGCATCCCTCGGACACAGGGAGTCTTTCTTGGGCTGTGTGCGGACAGGACGCAGGAAAAACCACGCGTGGCTTTTGGAGCCTGAAGCAAGAGTTTCTTCCTCCTTTGGGAAACGGCCAGTGGTGTATTTAAGGTCATCGTTCAACTTTGGGGTAACCGGAGGCAAAATGAAATTGCAAGAAGTGCCTATAAAATAGCAAAGATAGCCATAATTTTGGCTAGGCCAGATGGGTCCAGCTGGTATCTCGTGGGCTTTATACACCCTGTGAGTTTCAGTCCAACCCCTGAATGATTTTAAGTCTTTCTCGTGCACTTGAGAGCTCGTGGGGATCTCCGAGCTGTTCCCAAACTGCTGCTCCCACATCCAGGAGGCTCCAGATGCGTCATTAGAAGACAGGCTGGGCAGTGCTGGCCAAACAGTGCTTCAGTGCAGCCTCGTACCTTCTGGGCAGGTCATAGAATCACAGAATGGTTTGGGTTGGAAGGGAACTTAAAGATCATCCAGTTCCAAGCCCCCTACCACAGGCAGGGACACCTCCCCCCAGCCCAGGTTGCTCCCAGCCCCGTCCAACCTGGCCTTGAACACCTCCAGGGATGGGGCAGCCACAGCTTCTCTGGGCAACCTGCGCCAGGGGCTCAGCACCCTCACAGGGAAACATTTCTTCCCAATATCTAATCTAAATGTCCCTTCTTCCAGTTTGAAGCCATTCCTCCTCGTCCTATCACTACACGCCCTTGTAAAAAGTCCCTCCCCAGCTCTCCTGGAGCCCCTTTAGGGACTGGAAGGGGCTCTAAGGTCTCCCCAGAGCCTTCTCCAGGCTGAACACCCCCAACTCTCTCAGCTTGTCCTCACAGCAGAGGTTCTCCAGCCTTCGGAGCATCTTCATGGCCTCCTCTGGACCCACTCCCAACAGGTCCATGTCTGTCCTATGTTGGGGGCTCCAGAGCTGGACCCAGTACTCCAGGTGGGGTCTCCCCAGAGCGGAGCAGAGGGGCAGTATCCCCTCCCTCGCCCTGCTGGCCACGCTTCTCCTGATGCAGCCCAGGGTGCTATTGACTCTCTGGGCTGTGATCGCACATTGCCAAGAGGACAATTTCCATCCATTGGTCTCCAGAGGTAACTTTCCAAAGTTGAAGGTGGATGGGATGGAAATAGGGCCCCGAGCCCCTCTGTGGTGGTCGGAAGCATGTTTATGCCATCGCTAATTTCTTTTTAATCATTGACTGTAGACACAGAGCAATGCTTTAGTATTTACATATGAATCCCACAGAGACAATATGCTGCTCATTTTCAGTGCAACTCCTAGACTGGCCTTCGTACTTAATAAGGAGGCTGTTATCTTACTATCAGTGCATGGGAGATTAACAGGAGCCATTTTCATTACCATTAATGGTAGCTACATACATCACCCCCTTGCATCAACGAGAAGATAATGGGCCCTTAAAAGTGCATGCGTACGAAGGACAGAGGGAGGGAGACGAAATACAAAGCAAACTCGGCTTAAATAATTGGCTCTTCCAGTTAAGTAGAAAGTGGTCTCTTCTGATAAGCACCATTATTTTCTGGTAAACATGAGCTAATGGGCAATGAGGTTCCCATTATACAGATGCTATATTACAGGATCTAATGAGAATATTAATCTTAGTTTCCCCGTATAATTGGTAGATAGTCCAGCGATGGTGTCGGTGGTGGTTGTGCAGCAGGTCTGGAAAGGCGTGTGTTGGACATTCAATACTTGTGCTCACAGCCTCAGGGGAGCAGTGTTGGGCAACATTTTTCATCTGTTGCAGTGCAGGGCTGGGAGACGGATGCCTCCCGTGGTCTTAATTTACCAAACATGCATGTTCACACTCAGTCTGGGCAGCAAACGCTTGCAGTGGCATCTTTGTCTTTCTGGGATCAAAACAGCTATCACCAAAAAAAGCACAAAATAGTGCTTCTGTTTTCACTGTAGTAATAACACTGTAATTTGCCCTGAACCAGGGAGTCATCTTCAACCCGTGAAGTACAGCGAGCAGCAAAAACTTGCCGACATCAGCGAAGGCTGCAGGATGGGACTATCTGGTTTTCTGTAGGAATGAAGGGAAGCCACAAACATTTGCCTTTCTTAGCAAGCAAACAAATGCACGCCATTCCTTGGCAAGTCCAGTTTGCTCTGTTCCTGGAATTCGGGATGGGTGCATGGTTCTCTTCCCACCTCTGCAATGTGTGACAAATATCTATTCTAAGATAAATAGATAATGCCAAGGAAAAACATTTGCAAAGGCATGCTGCATTGTGTTCCCTGCTGCTTCCCTTTCTCTATCTATGAATTGATTCTAGCTTGAAACTAAATTACAAATATTTTTAGCACAATTGCCATCGTTATAATTGTTATGCCCACTGTCAAGCACGCATGAAATGTGACAATAAGGAACAAATTACAGGATAAAATAATGAAATATAAGGCAGGCACAGTCTCTTTCAGCTGTTTTCCCTGTTGAGATTTTTCAGATAGAAATAATTTTACTTGGCTACAAAAGGGTAATACTCAAGCATGTAAAGGGTAGTCCGATTTGAAAGCACAGAAAGCAACTAGAGGTCAGTTCTGCAAAGATTTCGTAAATGTGTGCATCATAATTGCAGTGAGGAAGACTAATAACAAGTGAAAGCTTATTAAGATAACCTACCTAGTGTGCAATTTTGCTTGTAGGTTAATGATTTTGAATGACGGCTTTGAAACTTCTTAGGTAAAAAAAATAATCTCTGGAAGAGGATTTAAACCAAAGAGCATTCATTTTCATTTTTTCCTCTTTCACAGATTTCTTGAGCCCTTTCAAACCTATTAATAAGACCTGATTTTGGCTACTAAATATTGCAGTCCCTGACACAAATTCCACAAAAACACCTGAAAAATTCTCTTCTGGAACAGCTGACAGCATGAGCATGGGGTTGGGAGGGATTCCTTGCAACTCTTCAAATATTAAACGAAAAAGAGAAGCAACAAAACCCTATTTTGACTTGTTTATTAACACCTATGTGAGCTGAATGTGATACTCGGTACTAGCAGCACTTTTCATGGACTGAGAAGCCATGGATTTTTATTGCTTTTTTCTCTCCTAACACACCTGAGATTAGCCACTATATCAGAGTAATGTGCAGGGTGTCACAACATTTAAACTGAGGGGGAACAAAAAGAAACATAGATATCCTTGTTAGATAAATCTATTTAATAAATCTGAAGAGCGAGGAGCAAGGAGTAGACCTGTTTGCATGATAAATGTCACCATTCAAGTTCTGCGTTGTCATTACTTATGACTTATGTCACTATAACTGTGTGAATAATAATAAAACTCAGCCCTTTTATCTCCATGAGTAGTCTCGTTAATTGATGGGAATGTGATAACACCCTTTTCTTGGAGGTTTTTTTTAGTACTTCTGTGTGCATGCTCTGATAACACCCTGTGAACAGTAAGCAGGTCATCACCCGAGCCACCAAAGACACAATCACGTTTTTAACTTAATGAGCTTGAGAACTAAGAGTGACTTTGGAGGCTGTCTTATTTTTGTAAATCTTGCCAGAAGCTCATTCCTGCTAACATTATGTCACACAGCGAAAAAATATTAGAAAAGTAATATGTGAAATATTTTCTGCCATGGGATGAAACATCAGCCTGGTTATTACTAAATGTTTAATTTTTATTATTATTTATTATGATAAATAAGATTTATTCACTATTAATCATAGCATTCAGGGTTATTGATATTCATTGCATTTGGCAGGCACAGCAACCGTACCAAGCCACAATGAATATTGCCATTAGGTATGGAAATGCCACATGCACTTAAAAAAATAATCACTTCCTTCTGATTTTGCAGGGGAACATTCCTTTGTCCCCCCTTTTCAGCTGACAAACCTGTGTTTAAGGGCTTTTCTGGTACATTTCCTCAGTTGGCTTGACACTGGCAAAATCTCTAACCACCTCTAATTACCAGTAGAGCTCTACTGGCGGTCAGGCAAGAGAAACTGGAGTTTAGGCAGGAGTTTAGTCCTACAGCTAAAACAAGGAGTCCTGCCTACACTATGGATCACACACCGCAGCCTCCGGCGCTGGATTTCATGTCCAGCTCTTCAAAGCACAGACGAGATGAGGAGAGTAATCAACCCCCATCGTTCCACTGCATATTTATAGGAAATTCACTTCTGATTTGAGCTCACCGTGCCCACTCCTCCATGCCGCTGGGAGTGCATTTTAATGCATGCAGTTCTACTATCAATCAGGTTACTACGACATCCTTTCATTATGTTTCTCCACTTCATAGCTAGAGCTGAAGAAAAGCTTAAGCAGCTCCTTGTATTTAGAGACCCCCATCAGACCTTCTGCCTGTGCACATTTTTTTCATTTCAGGAATGAGACAAAATTTGGAAAGTCTTCATATGAGACAGCAGGAAGCCTCACTTCTGCTATTAAAACAGCTATTACTGCACGCAGCTTTAATTTTGTGTTAATGTCACATATGTGTGTGTCACATCACAGTTTGTATCATTGACAATCAAAGCTACCAAAGTGGCCATCTAGCATGGCCCGGGCAGGGTGAAAAAGCCCAGCAGTGCTGCTCGCTGCCTGTATCTACTCTGTGGATATTCAGAATGAACTTTGGGAGGCTGGTTCAAGGGGCTTATTTCCAAGGCAATTAATTCTTTCTAAAGTAAATGTGTGTAAAACATGCTCCTTCAGCCTGGTGGCACCTGACACTGCTGACTTCCTAATACATATTAGCTCTCCCTGGCTGGGATTGGAAAGAATATCACTGAAAAGATGGCAGAAAAGTAGCTCTGTTGTGTGTATGCGTGTGTTTGAATAACTTCTGACTGCACGTTTCATACCACCTACCTCGGGGCAGTGCTTCTACATGCCGGCTCCTGACACTGCGCACTCGTGCACGCACTGCTGTAGATATCCTTCAGAAGACACTTTAACAGAAACTTGTTATTGATTTCTTCTCCACCATATCACATGAGCCTTGTTAAATTGGCTTGGGGAAGTTTGTAATCGTTTGGGAGGAAAAACTGATTCCTAAGCAAACAGGGAAGCAGCTTGTCTAAAGGAGAGCGTCCTAAGCCACTGCCCCAAACTGGAGGCTGCTCTCACCCTTTTGGCTCTTTTTTTTTGTCCTATCATTTGAGAAATGCAACTGTTGCATGGAAACCTTGAATAATCACTTGGTATCAATACCCAGGGACCTTGGCAGCTGCGTTGAATTACTTCTTGGTTACACTGCCTGTGAAATTGCAGCTGGAAATGTGGCTGCAATCATGCCAGCTACTCGGATTGCATGGGCTGAGATGCTGGGATGTCAGCTGTGACAGCTTGCTTTTCCTGCCTGAATTAACCCTTCGGGCACTCCCTCCTCCTCACCCGAGGCTGTGCCATTGAAAGCACCTGCGCCGTTTACCCAGGAACGCTGCCATGGAATCCTCGGAGCTGCTATGACCCTAATTTGAGCAGCTCTTCCCGAAGTAGTTCAGTAGTTGTTTCACGTTCTTGGCCTCCAGATGGTACCTAAGAGTGGGAATTTCAGTGAACAGAGAGGCTCTTTAGTGCTGCTGCTCAGGTGAGGTGATGGTCCGTGGCACAAGGCAACTCCTCAGACTAAGAAAAATGCTGGCAGCTTCCACGGTGTTTCTGGCTCCGTGTCTTCCCTTTATAGTCATGGAAAAGTAGAAGAAGAGTTATTGGAAAGGCTGCCTGTGGGATGTCATGGCAGAATTGTCAAGGCATCTTATTAAAGCTGTACAAGTGTAAATTTGAACCTTGACCCCACTGTGGTGGTAAATGGGTACCTATGTGTTTGACCCAGGAGAGGAACGGTACCAGTCACGTTGTCTTCGTACAATCAGATCATACAAACACAGTAGCTGTATCTGCTAGATGTGGACAAATTGTTCACCTTGGTGTTATTCTGACCTAGCGGAGAGCTTAGTGAATCTGCCTTCCACCGCTGCCATCCCCCACTTGCTCATCAAAGAGTGATGAGAATTTGTTGTGCAGCTCAGCAAGTTAATATTAGGGAATTACAAATGTGGAATGTAGATGATGGTGGCGTAGAAATGCCGAAACGCCTGATTAGGAGCCTCCTCCCTCCCAACATCCAAGACTTCACAGGGATCAGAGAGAAAATGACAGATTTCACACACCAGTTGTGATAAATTTTACAGATTGCCCTGGGCTGCTGGGGAACCATTTCAAAGCATAAAAGTCATTGAGATAGTTTCCTTTCTTGTGTAGTGATGAGAACAATTTTTAAAACATTGTGCTTTGCTCTCATGGGGCTGCTTTTCTCTGCGATGTATTCACCAGGCTGCAAAAGGATGGGAAGAGTGTGGTTCCTTTGGGCATCCCTTGGACATCACCTGCTGAGAGTGTACCACCACGATGCTGCTCAGTTTGTGCTTCTCTGCCTCTCTGGTCCCCCTGGAGGGGAGAAGGTCACGTCTCTGCTATTGCCACCTCTCTTAGGTCTTTTTCTTCGATAGTCTTGGCTTCAGCTGGCTTCAGTCCCGGAGCAGCTGAGCTCTGTAACAACTCTCTGGTTACTACCTCAGGGTAACGGGAGGTTTAAAAAATTACAAGTTTAAAATTAGAAGGTCAAAAGTCTTTGCCCCTTTTTCATGATCTCCATCACTTTCTAGCTGGTTCCCTAATCCTTTTCTACAGAAAAAGTCTTCAGTGAGACACATGGGAATATCACAAAGTCCGGTTCTTGTAGCCAGACGTGGCTCCCCAAGGTGAGTGGTGGCAACTTCTGCTCACCAGCAGTTAGGTCCTGTCACTGCATCCAATTACTCTTTTGAGGAGACAGAACAGAGGCTACTGCCCTTTCCTCCTCCCACCCAGGAAGGTGATTTATCCTAATCCATTTGCCCCCATATACGTTTTAAGCATCCGCAGTGCCCTGTGGCAGGAAGCTTCACAACTCACCCACCTCTCGTGTGAAGACTTTCCAATTGATCGCTTTGAATGTGTCCCCTGCGAAATACTGCTGTGCACAGTGGAAAGCTGCCATCAGTCAGACGACTGGCAGCGGGTTTTACTTCTAATTTGTGATAGAGAAATATGATGTGACGTGCCACCTTGGGAAGGCTGCTGTCTGCCCTGAAGGAGGGGAGCGGGCTGGCTGATTAGCTCGTAAGGCCATAAAGCTCCGGGACAGGCACGTTTTGCCTTTCGGATATGGCATTGATAAGGTTGGAGTACTCTGACACCACTGCATTTGATCAGACATCTGTAAAGGCGCTGTGACCCAGATGAGGTGATTAAAATGGAGAGGAGGTGAATGTAAATGAACTGAGCGGAACAATGCACCCCACGTGTGTCGTGGGATGTAAGACCATCTATAGCTTTCAGCAGCTGTGACAATTACAGGGTTTGGGCTGTGAAGAGACGTGTCCCCAGCTAATACTTTTAGCCTCGATTGCTCATCTTGATCTGTCAGAACGAGGAGGGTGTGGATATGAGGGATAATGAGCAGTGGTGAGATGCCACTGCTTTGTTTCAAGCATGGTAACTTTGTTTCTTGATTTCTTCTAAGTAAAGCTGTGAGTTCTTGAAATAATTCAGATATATGAGTCAGAACAGGTAATAAGGTCCTGTTGTGGCAGGTTAATCTCCCCTAGCAGTGCAGCTGGATCCATGCAACCCCCTCGGTGCATGAGAGTTGGATGGGAGGAGGTTCCTGATTCAAGCACTGGCTGAGAACCGAGGCATTAAGTCTCTGGAGCATCATTTTGAACCTGAAGATGATTCCCAACTGGATTTCATCCCCCTCTATGAAGTTAGGCTTTGACCAGCATGTGCATCAGAATCTTGAAGTGAAGGGCATCCTTGGGAATTAAAGGAGGAAAAAAGAAACATCTAGGATGTCTTAAACATCCCTGTGGCACAGCATTTGGAGAGGACTGCAAGAATGACCCCTTGACTGATTCCTTTGTCTTGGTCTTCTCCTGATGGCTGGGGATGGAGCTGCCTGCAATTGCCTTGCTCTGTGTACACACAGCAGGGATCAATATCCCTGCTGAGAATCCTCAGACCCCAGCCAAAACCCCTTAATCAGCAGAAATCCTTCTTCACACCCAGTGTGGGCTCTCAAAGACACATTTTGCCCATCAAAAGCTGAGGACGAGGTTATACCCCAGGGAAGTGGAAAAATCAGGATACTGAGCAATTTTGGTTTTCTTTCTTTTTTGCTAATTTAAAGGTTTAGTTGGTTTTATGAGTTAAAGTCTCAGGGTAGATGTGTGGCCCTGCAGCACTCATGCAGGAATTCAGATGGGTCAGGACATCGCACAATTTTTAGGAGATGCTGGCGGCCGCTGTTGCCATGCCAAGCCAAGTGCCACTGTGCAGTGGCACCTGGGGGATGGCTGGTGATACACTGCACATCAGTGATGACACTGTGTTTTGGCAGCCTCTGGGCTGCCTCATCCAGTGGTGCCTTGTTAACCCACCTGCTAATTAAATAAACCTAATCAGGATCTAAGTTCTATGTGTTTTATTGACTTAGGTCAGCTAAGTTAATATTTCATCTCATGGAAATAAAGGGTTTTCTGGAGGTCTGCAGGAGAATTTTTAATTGGCCTGTAAAGAGTAACCAAAAAACCAAACCTGTTGTTGGGAGACAAACTCGGTGCATCTCCACTGGTTTCCACAGTCAGAAGAGGCTGGAGGCCACAGTACTGGAGCAAGCATCCAACTTTCAACATGTGAGTAGCCCCACTAAAACCAGTGAGGCTACTTGGATGCTTAAAGGCAGATCCCCTCTGTGTCCAGGCCTCCCACTATACCAACGCAGATAAGAAATCACACCGACGAAGTTTGTAAGATCAGGCTCTGGCGGTTTTAAGCCTCTCTCTTTGAAACACAAGTTACATTATCCCTGTGGTTTCACCCTTCTCATAAGCAAAGAAGAGCCCGTGTGCTTTCTCCAGACGTGTGTGGAGCCCCATCCAACAACACACGGTTGCCTTTGACTTGGCTTATCAAGATAAAAGCGCAGGCAGAAAAAATCCTGTTTAGGTCAAACTTAGTATTTCAGCAGCACTACCTTTTGCTGTTGCACATGATGTCTCCTTTGTAGTACAACAGAGTTGGAAAATAGCTGTGCTTACGGGGGGGTTTCAGAAGCAGGAGGCCATACAAGAGATGCAGGAGACCTTAAGCAATGGCACAAAGGCAGGTACTAACCCGCGCGGCTGCAGCCCAGCCTTCCCCATGCTCTTCCCGGCAGTTTCCAGAGCAGGTAACGCAAACCAGCCTGACCCCAGCCTGCTCTCGGCAGCCTTCAGCTCCTGTTTTAACTCTGATGTAGGTTGCCTGACCCTACAGCGCGGAGTGAGATCTCCCTACACAGTTTGTAAGGAGTGTTTCATCTGCATTCATTAAAAAAGAAATTGGTCTTTGTTCCTATGGCCTCCACCATCCAAAAAACATATTCCTGGGAATACAAATGCTACCAAAGCTTCTTCAGTCCATGGCTTTCTGGGTGAAGTAAATTGCTTTCTTCTCTGGGTGTATTCCTTTCACCTATAATAAAATGTGTTTTATTGTATCTGACTGCATTAATTGATGCCCTGGTTACGTTCAGTGCACAGGTCAGATAATCAATATACTTTACCATTTAAAACCAGTAGGATTTGTGAGCGATTCAGAGTCTGTCTCCTAATCTTAGCTATTCAGATTTTTCTTGTTTGTTTGCTCTGTTTCTCCCTGTGGCTGATTTGAATAACAATAATGTTGTTAATATAAGGGTTTTAACATTCATAGCTCTTTAGGACTAATCCTGTTTCCTTGGGGTATAGTCAGGCAATGCTTTCCTCGAGTAAAATGATAGAGCCTCTATCCTTTCAGCTACCGTCTCCTTCTCACACCACTGTAATAAGCAGCGTGGCACGCTTAGTTAAAAGGAAAGTGGAACTGGTCACTCACGGTACGAAGTCGCACCGTGCTTTGGAGGCAGAAGGAACAGCCTGAGACCAACAGTCGTGCAGCCACAGGAGTCACTGGAGATTGCAAAGAGACATCGTCATCAGATGAGTCTCTCCCAAAGCTTCTTATCCTGTTGAGTTGAGCTTAGCAACAAGTCCGTCCCAATCACAGCGCCTGGTGTGTGACCGGCTTCTCGGGCCGACCAGAAACGTGTACGGCAGGGAGGGAGGGCTGATGTGACCCCATGTCTTCTGGACCTCACTTCTCGTCCTGGAGAGGAGGCAACGCGAAGGACTCGGGTGTGTGAAGGAGGTGGTTGTGTGCTCGTGGATTTGCTCTACTGCTCACAGTTGAAGTAGACTGACTTGCTTTCTACAGGTGCAGGGTATGGTATGGTGGGTGATTCATAGATGGTGCTCAGGTAGAAGCTCTTCTTGGAAGGAGGGAGATGGTCCCCAAGATTCCTCTACTACTAGTCAGCCGTGATTCATTCACAAGCCTGGGTATGTAGTTTAAAATACCCACAAACATGTATTTTAAAGAATTCCCAGTCTTATCCCCCTTTCTGAGTTTGTCTTCCACGTGCGCTCGCACTGACAAATTTTATGAAAAGAACCATTATATTTTAGGTTTATTCTAGGCTTCATGATTTTTAGGGGGAGCACGCCAGCACCTGCACGGGGAGAAAGGAGATGGGTGCGTGTGGATGGGGGAGAGCAGCTCCTGGTTCCCGTCGCTTAGGATGCCCTATAGGTTCCGCGTCCTATAGAACAGCTTTCCCGTCCAGCGCGCACACGCACACACACACCCGCCTCGGCACACACCGGACACCCCCGGCCAGCGGCAGAGCCTGCAAAAAAAATAAATCAGGGTCTGCCCCACCATCCCAGCGAGGGGAAGAGGAGCTGCAGCCCCGCTGCGCTGCCTGGCTCAGCCTCCCGGGGGAGGGCTCTGCCCGGGGGGGGTGGGGGTGGTGGCGGGGGAGCCGGAGCATCCCACCGCGCCAGCCAGGGCTCCGGAGGGGGGGGCGGGGGGGGCGGAGGGTGGCGAGTCCCGGAGGCGGCAACTAGCCCCCGCCCCGCCAGCCTTTCCCGCACTCGGGACGGCAGCCACCGGCGGGGCATTGCCCTTTTAAGCTCTGGCCCCGCTGCCTCCTCCCCGGCTCCCGGAGGGGCTCCGGCAGCCGCCGCGACCGACCTCCCTCCCTCCCTCCTTCCATCCCTCCCTCCCCTCCATCCCTCCATCCCTCCCGGCGGCGGCGGGCGGCAGCTGCGGGCCGGGGCGCGGAGAGCCCCAGGGCGGCGGCGGGGCCGCGGCGAGCCGGGCTGTCTCTCGCCCCCGCCGCTCGGGGACCATGGGATGCTGCACCGGGCGCTGCACCCTCATTTTCCTCTGCACTTTGCAGCTGGTAAGTGGAGGCGCTCCGGGAGCTACCAGGGGGGGAACGGCGGAGAAGGGGGGGTTCGGCTGCCCGGGAAGGGGACGGGAACAAAAGCCCCCCCCCCCCCCCCGAGTCTCGGTGCCCGCTGCCCCGGGGCCGGTGAAGGCTCCGGTCCCTCCTCAACTTCGCCTGGAAGGAGGGAGGTGGAGGGATGAGGGATGTCAGGCTGTGCTCTGGGATACGCTTTGCTGCACGGGGGGATTTACTGGTGCCTAAAACTTGGGAAAACGTGTTTGTTTTGGTTTGTGTTTTTTTTTTTTTTTCTTAAAAAAAAAAAAAAGTTCTCAATTCATAAGTTTGTGCTTATAAAATACAACTAAAAAAAAGCACTCCCTCAAAGGAGTTCCGGTGGTCTCGGTGGCGATGTTGCAACCCAACCCAACCCAACCCAACCCAAACTAAACCAAACTTCATCAGTACCAAAACCCACCGGTACCTTCTTGTGTGTCCCCCTGCCAGAGGGGCTGACCCGTGTCCCACCCCGCTCACCGGCACGGGAGGCGTTCGGACTGGTTTGGAAGGGATTCTTTCAAACCTCCTCGGGATGAAGTGCTTAGGTAGGATGTGCTTATAAATATACACATATTTACGTTGGAATAAACTTCCAGGCATGTGGAAAGTGTCGTCCCTGGTGGGCACGGGTCCCTCATCCTCATGACATCTGCGTACATGATAACGTGATAAACAAAGGTCTGGTTGTTCCCCCAGTGTCTGTGCATCCAGCCGGGATCTGGAGGGTCCCCTTCTTGTCAAGAGCTAATGGGCTCCAGGGCTCCTCCAGCCTTAAAAAGGAAATGACAGCATCTATGGATTTAATTTCATTTACTTCTTCCAAATTTGCTTTATTTTGGAGCGGGAGCGGCATGCAGGAAAGGGCAGGCTTCCTGCTAAGTTCTCTTGAATAGTAAAGGTGGTGCCAAGGGGTGAGTCTAGTGAAACTCTTTGTTTTGGAGTTGCTTTCTGTGACGGCAGAGTGTTTCCCGCAAAGGGACTGTGAGCGGGCACTTTGCTGCAGGTGGGAGAGAAAAAAATGGGAACCTGCTAGTTTTTAAATGTAAGCCATCAGCCCAAAACTGCGGGGGAAGAGGGTGGGAATGCGCCGCTGTTAACTCTGACTGACACAATCAGAAGATGCGGATGGAAGATTTGACTCGTAGTTAAACAAGATGCAGAATAGAAGTGGTGGGGTTTTCTTGCACAAAGCGTCTCGCTTGGCATATTTATGAGCGCGTTGAATGGCTGGGGAGTGTATTTAGTCTCCTGGATTATTTCTTTTGATTTTTCACCCGTGATCACAGAAGAAAGAAGCTGAACCCTGTATTACATTAGAAATTGGCACCTCAACACTCACTGTCTCTTAAACCCATCACTATGTCATCCTGCTTTAAAGCACACGCTCACACACACACTGGAGGAAAAAAAAAAATAAGAAAGAGAAAAAGCCGTGAGCTGCTGGTGCTGTTCTGATTTCTGACAAGCGTGGGAGTTTTCTCGTATCCAAGATACAGGGACAAAGAACCCCCAGCATTTTATTTTCCTTAAGACCCTCCTTCTGGAAGAAAAGAATCAGTTTGGCTCATTCTTAAGCAAGTTTGGATGCCTCAGCCGTAGTGATTTCCCATGGCACTTGCTGGGTGAATTGGTAGAGCTGGAAAAATGTGAACTATGGTGAGGGAATTCCTGGAGCCGCGCTGCAATGGGGGTGAGGTCAGGAGATCCTGGCCAGTTCCCAGCAAGTGCTTGGGTGAGGGTGAGACCCAGCCTGGTGCTTCTTTATTTTATTTTTTTATATTTTTAAGCCAACTTTGGAAATCGTCGCATCACTTCCCCATCAGTACGGCCCAAGTGACCTGCAGGACTCGCTGCAGCTCAGGGTGGGCTCTGTTAAGACAAAACACTGAGCGATCAGGCCAAGATCATCAATAAATTATAATGATGTGAACTTCCTTTGTTCCTCTCCCGTCTCTGCTCTGCTTCGTTTGATACTTTGAACCTTTCACAGTCTTCCCGGTATGTCACCGAGCTCCACGTCTCCCACTACCGAAGTCCCGGGGGGGAAATCCTGGCTCCTCTGTGCTCTGTAGAGGTTTTGCCTCTGACTCAAATGGGGAGAGGATTTCAGCGCTGGGATTTCCCACTTCAGTTTTACAGCCCATCCCCGTGTTTCTTTACGTGTTCTCGTGTCTGTTCCTCAAGGCTTCACTGGGGCTTTTTATAAACGATGAATGGAAACACGAAACAACACCACCCCCCCCCCAAAAAAAAAAAATATCAAATTAGGAATATGAGTTGCAATGCTTCATAGAGATTGCTTTATTATTAGGTGCAAGCAGTTGAGTGAGTGTGTGGGGAAGTGTTTGCACGCTGCAGCCTAAACGTTTCCCTGGGGGGAAAAAAAAAAAAAAAAGGCAGAAAACATACTCATCATTGCAGTGTATGCTCCCGAAGAAAAAGTTTGTGATCCAGTCGGAGGGCAGAACAACGTGTGAATTGAAGGAGCTGCTACACAATGCGAATACCAACGAGCCCTTCAGCCCCCCCCGGCTGCGTGCTCCTGGCGCAGCTGGAGAAGGAGAGCCGTGTGCCTCCGTCTGAAGAAAATCAGGGCTGAGTCCCCAGCGGTTTGCTAATCAAGGGAGGAGGGAAGGCTGTAGTTTGAATAAATAATTTGCCACGTTCCAATTTTAGGTTATTGTTTCCTTGAAACGTCCACGTTAGGCTCTCGCTTTGCCGACGGGCGCTGCAGGAAGGCTCTCCCTCCCCCGATCCCGCTGTGTGTCGCTGTCCCTGATCTGTCCCTTCTTCCCCATCCACCCCTGTCTTCAGCAGAAGTTTGGGTGAACGTTGGCCCGGGTCAGAGCCACTCTGCAGATGAGCTTATCCTCAGCCATGGCATAGAGGAGGACAGGCAGCGAGGTGATGGGGTGTTTGTAGCCCAGAGTTTGTGCGTCCCAGGGGTGTCATCACCTCCCTGTTCTCGCTTTGCCCGAACACCTCTGCCCTTCAGGTGCTGATGTTACCTCCAGCAGCTTGCCAGCCCTTGCTCATCCCACCCAGCCTTTGGGCAGTTGCTTGTTAAGAAACGTGAGCAAAACTTAAATGAGGCGTAGAGCTCCCTAGGAAAAATATTGGGACTCTGTAAGAAAGACTCTGCAGAGGGTTAAGAATTGTCCCTCGTAGAAATCAGGGTTGAAAAGGGCTTGTCAAGGGCAGGATTTCCGAACGCGAGCGGTATGACAGAGGCTGTCGCACCCAGCAGGACCGGGGACTGGGTGGGTGGGTCATGGTGAGAAACCACAAATGAGGGCTGGTCTCAGGCAGGAAAATATTGAAAAAATCATTGATTTGCTTCTGTCCTCTTTGCCAGCCTGAGATTGCACCCAAACGGTGTATTTTCTGGAGCAGTGATTGTGCGCTGAAGGCACTATGTGAATTTATTTCCACCCATGGAAAAATTCCCTCCCTCCCCGTGCCCTGTCCCAATAAATCAAACAACTGTAGTTTCTTTACATTCTGTCCGTGGATTGAGAGCTCAGATGCCAAGCAAAGCCTGGAGACAATTTTACAGATACATTATAAATCCCCCTAGAATAAGAGCTTCTAATGGAAAAAGTGACTAATACTTCAAATGAGCACAGAACAAGGCGCCCTGGGACGGGACTGCGTATTGAGACTAACCAAAAGTAACTATATACCTTTATTTATTTATTTTTTCTCGTGCTCTCTTTCTCCCTCACTCCCTTCTCAGCAATGCCTTTTTAATCTCTTACAGAAGGGGGTGACCAGTTCTGGAAACTATTTGAAACCAGCACAGAGCCTTCTCGAACTGCTCTCTTGTAACTAAAGCGGTGGCGTTGGTTTGATGGAGGCACAGAGCGATGAAGAGCGCGCGGGGGGCGAGGGCAGGAGGGGAGGGTGGCGGACAGGCGGGTGGGATTGCACGGCAAGCCGGGCAGGGCAGGATCTGGGAAAAAAAAAAAAAAAAAAAAAAAAAAAAGGCACGAGTTAAAATAGGCGGACTCGATCGGGTCAAGAGGGAGGTTGGTAGAGCATCTTCCTACCCAAGGCAAGGAGCAAGCAGGATCGCGTCATCTGTATTTTAAGGGTTGCGGAGATGCCTTTCTTGGCATTCTCCTCTCCATCCCGGGGATATTTTGAACTGGAGGCAGGGTGGGGAGAGCAGGACCCGTCTCTCCCCCTCCTCTGCAGCCACCCCCGGAGCTGGGGCAGTTCGCTGCGTGCGCTGGGGGAGGGCTGAGCTCCCACGGCTGTGGTACGGCTGAGCACGGAGCATTCCGGGCAAGAGCAGGGGCGAGGGGAAGCGCAGCCTCCCTTCGCCCATCACGCTGCTTCAGGACCCCTCCGAAATGACCTCGTGCTCTCCCCAGCTGTTTATCGCCTCCACGTTTTGTGCTCAAATTATAATCCCTCTGGGGAAGGGACTAT
This sequence comes from Vanellus vanellus, assembly GCF_965231255.1. Lineage (NCBI taxonomy): Eukaryota > Metazoa > Chordata > Aves > Charadriiformes > Charadriidae > Vanellus > Vanellus vanellus. The sequence continues at coordinate 15,348,065 of NC_138920.1, forward strand.
CTGTCGGGTATAGGCGCAGCACCTAGCACCGTGGTGGCTTGAACCTTTCTTGAAGTCCTTGAACAATACTCCAGGCTAAATAATAACGTAAGTCTAAAGACTGCATTTGACAGATGCTGTCTTCTCCGTGTCTGTTCCAGACAAAGGAAAATTAAAGCTGTGCCAATAATAGAGCTCGTCAGCATTTTCCACTGAAGCTGACTTTCAGTAGAAACCTGGGGATTTGACTAAATGAATATTTTCATGAGAAGTATCTGCTTTCCATAGACAATTCTGAGTTTTTCTCCCAAGTTTTGGCCAGAATATTTTGGCAAAAAATCAAAAATGTGCTGGCAAATGTTTGCTGTGCTGGCAAACATTTTTAATTTTGGAGTTGTGGAGCTTTTCTTACAAAAAATTGAATTTTTGCATGAGATTTTTCTTTTTTTTTTTTTTCCCCCCGTCTTTTTCCTGAGCAGCTGGAGGCAATACCGCTGTAGCACAGTGGTCTAAGCCCAGAAGCTTCTGCGCAGCCCGAGGGAAGAGGAGTTTGGGGTATGTGTTTCAGATGTGTCCCCTCGCAGGCTGCGCCTCGCCCGCCAGCCCACATCCATGTTTCCCAGCGCGGTGGCGGAGACTGCAAATGACTCACAGGAACCGCGTTTCTTTGTGTCCTCTACCCAACCCCATCTAGCGCTTTCAGACCGGGAATGAAATTTGGCAAAGGCCAAGCCAAAAAGCCGCTCAGGGCAGGGTGGTATTGAAGTCAACTCTTCCTCTTGGAGAACCAGGGCTTTATTTCGGCTGACGCGGTACGTTTGCCTGACCGCTCTCTGATTTCTCCCGCCCGCTCTCTGCTCCTTTGCCTTCCCCTTTTTCCTCTCTCGGAGCACCAGGGCCATGCAAGAAGAGAAGGAGCCGGTTTTTCCCCGATGGGGAACCTCTCCCCATGGCCGGCGTGGGGTTAAGGGAGCGCTGCACCCGCCAGCCCCGAGCTGACGTTGCTCCATTGTGTGCTAATAATATACGGAAACTCGGATCATTTTGGCTGGGGTGCAAAATGGAGCTCTTCCAAGAATCTGCTCCGGCAGCCCTCAAGTACGAACTCTTGGAGAACAAACTGGATAACAAAGGCCAGATTGTGATCGCTTTTCCTCCAGGAAAACCCTGGAATAGCCCATTGCTTTTCGAGCACTTAAGAAAATGCATGTGATCTCACGAGCAGTAAGTGCCCCAGCTGTAGCGTTCCCTTTTCCCATTAACAAAACATTGGTTTTGAGGTCAGTAGAACTGAACCTTTCTTCTAAAAAAAAAAAAAAAAAACAACCAAAACCAAGTGAGATAATTTGTGATTTAATGTCCTTGTGTCCTAATGTGCTTGTGGGGTTCCCTTTGTCCCCACTCCTCCTGGGCTGCAGCAGATGAGAGGTTGTGTCTCTGTGTTTAAGTTTGGTAGGAAGAGCATTTTCAACAAAGTGGAAACTTTTTTCTCCAAAGTAGTGCATTCTTCTCCTGTTCCCTGTCTCCAGAACATGAGGAGGGAAAAAAGGACATTTCTGGGCAAAAAAAGTGAAAATACTCTGGCATTTAGCAATGTTTGCTAAAAATGATGGGGGGGGGGGAGGGTATTGTGCCAAACCCCAAATATTTTCAACTTTTTGGAAGTGTTTTCAAGCTTCTGTAAAAAAGTTGAAAAGTCTCACTCTAAAGAAAGTCGGTTTGGTGTTGGGTTTTGTCCTGGTTTGAGGAGTTTGTTTCTTTGGAGTTGTGCACTCTGGAGGTTCTCATCTTCCAAATATCTCTGACGGCACCGTGTCTCCCCCAAACTCAGCTCGTGGTGGGGTTTAGGGGGAGAAGTCCTCAAAGAGAAAGCACAGGTTTGGGCATTGCTGCAGGGTAGTGCCTTCCTGAGTTGACTCATCTGCTCTCAGGCCAGTGGGTTTGGGTATTTTTGTTGTAGAAGGAAACTCAATGAATAGACGCCCTGCAGAATGTGAAACGTTTTGTAACCATTCCAGAGTCATACTGTTACCTTAAAGTTCATGAGATCTCAGAATAAGAATCAATGACTTCTGCTTCACTTGTTTATTGAGCTTTGATAAGGGTCAGAATCTTATTTCAACTTCTCGCCAGGGATAAGAGTAGGGATCACAAAAGCAAGGATTAATAGTAGTAAAAAGGAAAAGGAAGGAATCAGTAGTATTAGATAGGAAAGTAGGTAGTAATAGCAGGGATGAAAAACTGAAACGATTGACATATCTGGCAGAAATCTCTGAGATGGGGTTTCCACGAAGGTGCTGCTTCTCGCCAGCATGTCGGATTTGTGTTTCACGTGGAACACAGAAAAGTCAACGGTGACGTTGCTGTGGCTTCTCCCTGGGTGAGCTGAGCCCTGGGCCCGCAGCTGAAAGTCCTTGTGAGGTGAAGAAGAGAAGTTTTATTTTGCTTTACGTTCTGGGGTTTCACAGACTAGAGAGGAGCGAGCAGCAGTTCTCTGCTGGGGCCAGATCAATAGCTCCCCCCTTGACTTCGCTGTAGCTCATTAACATCAACTGTCTTTTCCAAGGGATGCTTTTTGGTCTCATTTCCACAAGGACTTAATTGCCGTTTTCCCGGTGCCTGTGGCTTGTTCTCAGCACAGCTGCTTCTGTGTCAGGACGTTAGACACAAATATGTTGTTTATCAGGGAAGCGCACGTCCCAGATTTTCTCTCGAAGGTGAGGATTCGTGGAAACGAGGAGAGCAGCTTTTCTGATCTCCCCTTCCCCCTCCATCCTGGATGGTGTTTGGGTGAATCTAGGTTTAGTAATTGAGGTGTCAGATTCCCTGACACCTTTCTGCTGAAAGGATGATGGTGTGGAAGCGGTGACCTCCGCTGCCATCTGCCACGGCTTAATGAAAATATACTGTGGGAATCAAGGCAACAGCTTGTCTTCATCACCTGCTTGGAGAAGACAGACGTCAGGAGTCGCTGTGCCAGCTTCCTTTGCCACCTTTCAGCGACTGGGCAGCCCTGCAGGCCGCTTCCCACCTGCTCTCCAGACTCTCTCAGGCCAGCAAAATCTCTCCTCTCCTCTCCTCTCCTCTCCTCTCCTCTCCTCTCCTCTCCTCTCCTCTCCTCTCCTCTCCTCTCCTCTCCTCTCCTCTCCTCTCCTCTCCTCTCCTCTCCTCTCCTCTCCTCTCCTCTCCTCTCCTCTCCTCTCCTCTCCTCTCCTCTCCTCTCCTCACCTTTTTTTTCCTTCTTTCCTTTCTTTTTTTTTTCTTTCTTTTCATCCAATGCTCAAAACTCCAGAAAACCAGGACTATCATCATTTTTTTTTTTTCTGCGCCAGTGGAGCAAGCACACAGATGACCGCCCAGCTTCTGGCTGTCAGAAGTGTGGGAGCACAAGTTGCCACCCCGTGATGGCAGCAGGTGGTCCCACCACACAGCGATGGGGCAGGAGGGCTGAGCTGGGGGACGGACGGACTCAGCCTTCATGGCCGTTCTGCACTTGGGGCAGCCCCTCACCACGCAGACCTGCTCCCCATTGCGTTGTCCTCAGAGGAGCTGAGGGTCCCACAGCTGGGGTCCCTGGAGGTGGGATGCCTGGAGCAGGGTGAGCCAGGGCTCCTCATCCCGGCTCGCTCCATCCCACATCCCGCAGAGCTGCCCAGGAGCTCGGTCTCCCAGGTTCAGGAGGACATCGCTCTGCGACAGGACCTGTCTTCTCAGCACAGTTCTCCAAGTCTCTTTCCCTGTCCTTGTGCCGTCCCCGAGTGACCCGGGACATTGCTGACCGAAGGAAGGTGGGTCTGAATGATACAGGACAGTCTCTCCCCTTCATTACCGGGCACTTGGGCAACCAGTCACCTGGCCTGAGACATTAAAGAACAAGAATTGAATATGACTAAGGATAGTTGGGCTACACTTCTCCTCAAGAGCCAAGTACACTTAATAAAAAATGAATCCTGGTACTCAGATGAATACACAGAGTGAATATAGAAGGCCTGGGAAGATGCCTCCTGCGACCCCTCTCTGGGAAACAGGGACCTGTCCTGTGTCTGTGGTGACCCTGACAACAGCCGTGGACCCATTAAAGCATCTCGTGCTGAATTATATTTTCTAAGTGCTATTCTCTGGACATAGTTCATCTATAAGTACCGTTTCACGTGAGCAGGGAAGGTGAGATAGAGGACACTAAAGAAGGGGATGGAGCATTTTATTACCCACACAGAACTTATAAAATATTGAGTGTAACCTTGCATGGAGTGCTCTGTATGGTGTGTTCATCCATCACAGATAAACAGCCTCACCACAATTAACAGTTTGTCACTGTCTGTCTTCAGCTCCACCTGAAAATTACCTCTGTGGTAACCAGAGCTCAATCTGAGTACCAGGACGGTTCACCTACCTGGGGATCAGGAGGAATCTAAATCCTAGCCTTACTCAGGTTTCTTCGTATTTAGGAGGTTTGGACATTATTTCTACAGTAGTACTACATTAAAAGCATTGCCCAGCACATTAGAAATGGCTTCTTCTTGTTGGGGGTATATTGGGTTGTACTCTAAGGTCTACAGGCAAACTTTTCCCCTACATGAAGCTCAGCAGATAGATGGTCTTTTTGTGGAGGGTATGTGGCATAACGTGGTATGTAGTATAATATTCCTTAATATTACTCCTACAGTCCGTATACTCAGGAGTGCCTGTGGGGCTGGGGGGCTCAAGAGCATCCTTTTCTCCTCTCAGAGATGCTGGGCCCTTGATAGTCCACTAAGAGGGAAATTGTCCCACTTTGGTGGAAGCAGCACATCCAAATGCTCTGAGGACCAGGATGTAGTCACGGGCACTTACAAAAGCTTTTCTTCTTCCCTGAGAAGGAATTATTGAGTGAAGCTGACTGGAGGAAAAACTCCAGAACCAAAGACTGCCTCAGTGGGACAAGAAGGAGCTGGCCTGGCCTGACTGGCTTTGACCTTCATTTAGAGGCCTGGAAAGCAGCAGAGACCACAAGTATGTGTTTACCACCTAACGGGTTCACAGAGATAAGGTCTAGGTCCGTAAGCTGATTAACCTTGTGAGGAATGAGCACGACCCAAGTCCTCAGACTTGGGTGGACTATTGCACTTCTCCAGAACCCAAAACCCCTTTGAGGTTCTGGACCAAACACCTCCTGTTCAACTGCAGCGCAGAAGAGCTTCTCCTGCAGCTCTTCCCTGGAGGACAGCGAAGAGAGTGTCCAGATCTCTGGCCAGGTTGGAAGACTGGGCATTTAGATAGCTTGCACGGACATCTGGACTACTGGCTACTTAGCCAAATCAAACCCAGTTCCTAATTTCCCATGGCTACTGGTAATCCGTCAGCAGCAGATTTCCATGTGCGAGACGAGAACGGGCTCTGACAGGCGGCTGGCAACCCTCGCTCCGGCGGACAACGCGCTTCTGTGATAGCACTGTGGGAAAGGCGATACACCTGCTTATGTTGTATATGTACAGAATTAAGGGAGAAATCTGATTATCCTAATTACTCAGAAATGCAAAATATGTGCAGAGTACGGTTTGGCTAATTAGCCCGGGAGATGGCTGGCTGTGCGGCGGGGAGGAGAGCGGGTGTTGGGAGAAGTGTGATGGGAGTTCACAGTCTGTTACGTGCCCTTTGCTTTCCGAACATGTGGAGAAAAGTGAGCACGGGGGTTTGGAGATGCGATTGCCAACCTTAAAACAAATTACAAAGCTGGGAAAGGGCAATTCTTTTTCAAATGTCTGCCGCTTTTTGGATTCCGGGTCTTCAAGTTTCCCATCTCATTATCCTGAGAGGAGACACTGAAGGGAAGGGTGATGGGTCTGCCTCGCTGCGCACGCAGCCGGCGAGAGCCCTGCACGGCACCTTCTCCGAGGCGGCTGTTCCGCGTGCTCTTTATCCTGCCTTTGTGCTGACACAGGCAGATTCTCAGATGCTCTCAGAAGCCCGAGGAGATGGTGATGGTGGTTGGTTCTGTGAATGGTGCTGCTTCATTTGCATTTAATGGGCTCATTTGCACCACAGAGGTGCATGTTAGAAGAGGTCTTCTGGCCTGAAATCTCACCTGATTTTTCCCAGAGATGCAGAACAGTGCAGGCAGCTGCTAGGCAGCGTGGAGGGTGATGCATGCCAAGCACATCTCAAGGTACTAATCCCCAGGTGTCTAGACCCAGAGAATCAGGCTGGTTCCTCCAGCTCCGTGCTGGACATACACCCACCAAGCAAACCATGACAACGTATGGGAGGGCTGCAGGAGCCCCACCAGTGTGAGGTCAGGACAGGTGGCACAGACACCTCGGTGTGTTCTTGGGTTTATACAGAATCCCAGACGGGTCAGGGCTGGAAGGGCCCTCTGGAGCTCCCCCAGAGCCACCCCCCGCCAGAGCAGGGGCACCTCCAGCAGTGGCACAGGACACCTCCAGGCGGGTGTGGAATGGCTCCAGAGGGGGAGACTCCCCCCTCTCTGGGCAGTTGTGCCAGTGCTCTGCCGCCCGCACGGGAGAGAAGTCCCTCCTCAGGTGGAGATGGAACTGCCCATGGTCACGTTTGTGCCCGTTCCCTCTTGTCCTGTCACTGGGCACCACTGAACAAAGACTGTTCCCATCCCCCGGCACCCGCCCTTGAAGGATTTATCAGCGTTGATAAGATCCCCCCTCAGTCTTCTCTTCTCCAGACTAAAAGCCCCACGTCCCTCAGCCTTTCCTCGTAAGAAAGATGCTCCAGTGCCCTCATCATCTCCGTAGCCCTCTGCTGGACCCTCTCCAGCAGTTCCCTGTCCTTCTTGACCCGGGGAGCCCTGAACTGGACACAGTGCTCCAGATGTCGCCTCACCGGGACAGAGAGGTCCTACAGTCTACACAGTGCTCTACCATCAGACCGGAGCCCAAACCCAGATCTTCTGGGTATGATCAGTGCCCAAAATGCACACTCATCCATTGCTCCTTGTCTTTAAAAAACCCAGCATGGCTTTTATTCCTGACCGAGCCAGAGACCAATGTCTACCTCAAGGTTTTCTGCAAAGGTTAACTTCCCTAAGTCACTGCCCATGCTCGGTGTGCTCGGGATCAGTCCCGCTGTCACTTTTACACAACGTTAGCTGGGGAGTGAGCTACGAGGAGCTACAGAAGCGTTGGGGCTTCCAGGGCTGCCACTGAAACAGCTTAAAACTGAGTGGTGTGACAGCCTGAACGAATAGATAGGGTGATATAAAAACTCTGCCGGGGCTTCAGACAATAAAGACCGTGTCTCCCTTCTGATGAATAATGGCTCTTTGTTTTATTCCTTAGATGACAGGGCTGTTACAACTGCTGAGAACTATTCCAGTGCTAAATATATGGCTGTGTAATAAAGGCTCTGCAATCTATGAACTGGGGCTGAATGGATACTCGAGTGAATCATTTAAAGTACGATGAGTTTCTGAAGCAGCTCGCAGTGACAGGAGGCGGAGGGGCAGTAAACTCCTTTGCAGATCTCTTAGCCAAAGGATGCTTTCCTCGCATGAGACGTAACCCGGGTTTCGCGGCTGCCAAGTTTTTCCCTCGTGGTGGCTCCCATGGCCATGTAAAGTTCCCCACTCCCAGTTTTGGACATTAACCTGCACACAAAGGGCATTTCAGACGGAGCTCCAGTGTTTGGTGGTGAGGCACTGTGCAGATGTTTTAGCAGAAATCCTGGAAACCCGACCCTGGCAGGCTCAATGGGAATGCAGCCGCAAACCCCGTGGTCAACGCTGACCCGGGGCTGAGCGCTCAGTGGGATTTTGTGGGACCCCCTCAGGAGCAGCGATAGCCTGCTATGACAGGGGGGAAAATGCTGCTTCTTACCGCTGCAGTCTCCCCACGCGAGTAGAAGAGTCGATGCACAGATATTGTTATCACTGTTTGGGAGTTCACCTCAGAGTCTTGCCAGATTAAACCTCCTTGAAATTACTTAACGTAGCGGCAAGGATTTGAATTTCCATAATGTGGATTAGCACTTTTCTATTTTAGCTAATCCTTGCAGACAGACCTGCAAGCAAAAAGATCAAAAGACTTGGAAAAGCTGGTCAGAGAGTTTGGAGTAGGGACAAACCAACGATGCCGTCGTTCCAGGGATGAGGAATCGTCTCGCACCTGCAAGGGGAGCGATAGCAGCAGGGAGGCAGGGCCGCGCGTGGATGAAGCTTTGGTGACACAGGCTAATAGAGGGCAAGTCTTTGTCCCCTTTCGTGGCCGGAGGAGACACGAGAGCTCACGAGTGCCCCATGTCGGTCCCTGCAGGGTCACCGAACTCTTGCACTGCGCAGACACCACCGCCGAAGATCTGCTGCAAGTGAACTTTGTTCTCCAGAGCTGCCAAAGCGGCGTCTATTGACCAGCCTCTATTTTAAAAGGGGAGGAAGGGCAAAAGAGAAGGAAAAGAGAAATTCAGCTTTGCTGTTGAATAAACCATGAGGCATTGAGGAGCTGCGAGTCAGCAGGGGAGGGGCAGGGGCAGCGCAGAAATGAAGGGGACGCGAGCGTCATGCGAAAAATGAAGCCCAGGAGGGGCCTGGCCATTGTGCGACACTCTCGGAAACTTAATTGGAGAGTCGGTTGGTGGGAGGCCAGAAGACATATACAATAATAGAGAGACACTCGACTGGACTGAAAATGCAAACAAATTGGGTAGCACAACAGAAGAGATAAATTATGCTCATAAAATAAACAATGGCTGAGTGACACTGGATAAACAGTTACATATAATAACGCCACTGTTTGTCTCAGCCATCCTAATTGGGAGGCTGGGCAGCATCCGATGAAAACTCGGCGTTGCACATTTTCCCTTTATAATGAGGAAGATTTCCTTCTCCCCCCCCCCCCCAAAGCCTCCTCCCAGTCCCATTTAGCAGCAAACTGAAAGGCCTGGTTTCATTCCACTTTCCCACAGCAAACTCATCCTGGCAGGAACTGCATTAAGGAGGACAAGTAGAAAATGATAATAAATTGAGGACTTGCTCTTATTTCACCTTGTGACAAATCTATCCAGTGGGTGACTCGGGGAGGGTGATAAGAGCATGGACTGGGCTGCCGCTTTGCTTTTGACGCTCGGTCATGTGGAAAATAACCCCATTCTAGCCCTCACTCAAAAGGGCTTTCCTTTAAAAATAATGCTTTTTAAAAGGCACCGAATCCTTATTTACACTGTTGGAAAGCCAGCAGCTCGCCTCCATCAAAGTGAACGTCATGGGTCTCATTTCATCATCTACTTGGGCTGAAGAGCAAAAACAAAGGGGATGCCGCACAAAACGTGGTACGGTCAACGCCTTTAATATGTGTGGGAGAACTTGTTAAACCTTAGCTTTTTTTTTTTTTTTAATAGCGTGATACTGTATTGCTAATAAATCCCTAACGAGGATCTTTTGTTTCATTGAGCTCCTCTCAAGTATAGCAGGAAAACACAGCGGTGCAGGGGATGCTGAGCATGAGAAAAACACGGGCTTAGTGACCGCCACCGCGGCTCCCTCCCACGCTTTGAACCCGAGACTCTCCACCCCGAAGCAATTCCTCCCAGCGCTCAGGCTCAGACGTGCGCTCTCGGCCTTTCACGGCTACCCGGAGCAGATGATTGCGCTTCCCCAAAGCTGCTTCATCAACCCGGGAATGAGAGAGGCTGATCTTCAGCCTCAACAGCGTGTCTAAACCTTTCGCCATCTCCATCCTTAGGAATTTACTCGATTCATCTCTTTGAGCACTTCACGTGCCTCCCTTTTCTTGCTTTTATTGACTTAAGAAAAAGAGAGGTGGATCTCTGCTTCCCGGCCTGTAATGCTCGCGGGGAGGTTACAGCCGAGGGAGAAAGCCAAGAGGTGGTCGGCCTTCCTCGCCCCCGAGAGCCGCGGGGGCCGCGCTGCCGGGGCCGTGCCGAGGGCACCCGCCACTCCCGAGATGTGGGTGGCAGCTCAGAAGTCCTCCTGGGTGGCACAGAATTGGCTTTGCCTCCCGTAGCGGCTGGCAAACGGAAGCATCCCTGGTTTACGTGCCTTGAGGGAGGCAAGGGAAGCTAGATTTGTTACCTGTAATTACTAAGGTAATTAATCAATTAATTAAGTACAACTGATTTTCTTCCAGTGAAGCAATGGGAAGATGAAAGTCAATAGTGATTGATTCATTTTCTAGCCACTTGGTAGAAGGGAAGTTGTTTGTGGGGATGGTGGTTATTGGAAAATTCCTGCAATACCCTGAAAGCCTCTGACAGTCCCGATGTGTAACAAAATAGTTGTTTTCCTCTTTGTGCCAATGTAAAACCCTTCCTGTCAAAAGCATTTTACTGGAACCAGAAGCTGGACCGCTAAATGTTTTTCTTGTCCAAAATACTCTTTTCTTCCCAGTTCTTTTTCATTTCGAGCTTTGATGACAGGCCTGGAAGTTTCCTAGTACATCCATTAGGGGAGACTCGGTCAGTATTTCTTCACCGATATTTATTTTTCAGCCGAAAAAATGGCTACATGCTTTTTCAACTGTAGTTTTTCAAGGCAATTTTTTCTTTTGTCCCTTTCTAAAGTGAAATAAGGACATTTTTTATGTTAGGTTGGGGTTGATTTTTGGCAAAGCGTAAACAATGGAGTGTTAGGAGTGATGATTAAAGCTCAGCTGTCGCAGTATGGGCCATTTTATACTGACGGCAGCGTGTATGAAGTGCAAGCAAATCACTTGGCCCGTTTGCAGCCACACTCCTAAAATGCCTCCAGCTTCTGATTTGCCCGAAAACTTTCTGCGTATTGCCATGGCGTGCGGAGGGGAAAGTCTCCGGGGTCGGTTTTGATATGTAAACCCAATCACTTCTGCAGCATTAGCTCATCTGCTCTGCCCTGACTTCCAGCTGGTTATCAGACTAAAGTTACATCCTCCGGCCGCGGAGGGCGAGGTAAGGTTAATAGCTGAGAGGAGCAGCAGCCGGGGGGGGGGGGTGGCAGGTGGAGTGACTGGGCATCCTTTGCTGGGAATTGCTGGGAGTTGGTTGGAGCATGGGCAGGGCTGAGCCTGGGGGGGTGCGGGCCCGGGAGAAGGGTGATTTACCTCTCGGTTTTGAGAGCGGGACGGTGATGGGAAAGGCGGGGGGTCCGGTGCGGCCATCAGCATCCGATAAAAACAGTATTGCAATGCCGATGCGGTTTCTGCTGATGCGGGACGATGAGTATGAAATATTAAAGAAGCTTTTTACAAATACAAGGCAAGTTTCCAGCAGTGCTCTTGTGTAAAATGAGGGTCTTATTTCTAATTCCACTATATGGATGGGAAGACAGACAGTTAACAACTGTGCCGGAGGGCTTTGGCGGAAGGCGCGGGAGCAGAATCGAACCCGGCAGACTGATCCGTATTTGGGGTTTGGGCTGGGTGTCGGTGCATTGGTGCCCAGATGCCTCCGTGTTGTTCCCATGGGATCTTCCCTCCTGCTCCACCAGGCCCAGATTTTACAGAGCCCCTCCGCACGTGACTGCAGCTGGACGTACGCTGTGCCTCGAGTCGGCAGATGCTCCCGCGCTTGACTGAATGAGGGCTTCTGTCCCTCTCAAAGAGCTGCTGCTCGTGGCATTGCAGCGGGGCAAAAAGCATCATACGTAGCTGCTGGCAGGTGGAAAGGGAAAGCCGTGAAATCACGGGAAACGCATCCCTTTGGCTTCACATGTGGTCCCTCCCCCACCCCCCCCCCAAATTCACAGCTAGGTATTAGGAAAGAGAAGTGCTAAGAGCACTTCTCTGCGTCCTGGTGGGGGAGATAAAGTCTTCATCGCCGCTTTGCTTTCCATGACAAACAGTTGCTCTATGAAAGAGAGTCGGTTTGTACAGTAATTACCAGCGGAAATGCCCGGGTGGCTGTGCTCTCCCCGCTCCCGCATGATTGCGAACGGGCTTTCCTTCCAGGAGCAGAGCTGCAGCAAGACCATGGCGGATCCCAATTCTCTAGATTATTAGTAATAACAATATCATTTTCTTTCTCCCCTATTTCGCACCCGCCCTGCGCTTCCCTTTTAATGAATTCCCTTCTCTTGCTGTAGACTCCGCCGTGACACCAGCCTGATTTGTAATGTAAATAGGCAGCCCAGCGTAAAGGCGACCCGCAAGAGCACCGCAGGGCTCTAATTATAATTTTCATTAAACTCCTCCTGTTTACGAATATCCAAGCAATCTGGCATTGCAGCAGGAGCAAGAGGAAATTAAAGCAACGCTACCACGAGCGCGGACTCAGCTGTTGAGCAGAAACCCAAACAGGGTTCCTACAGACAAAGTTTTGAAGAGTTATTTCAGCTTTGGCGTCCTTCCTCTCTGGAGCTTTTACCCCGGTTGCAGAGCTTTGCATGGTTTTCCTTCAGAGGATGTGGCTGGTGCAAGTGTTTTACGCGTGATCTATTCGTGACCTAATTAAGGGGATCAGCTGCTGGAGCTCCCGGTGCAATGTGCAGCAAGGAGCTGGGGGGAGAGTGGCCAGAGCAGGACGGGGCGGGTGGAGGGTGCGGAGCAGAGGGAGAGGGTCCGTCAAGCCAAGGGGACAGCAGGGAACTTCATCTAGCAGGGCCCGGCGGGGTTCCACAAAAGATCGGCGACACAGAGACTGTCCACACGTGCTGGGGAGGAACCTGCTGAGTTCAGGAATGCTCTGACACGTGGAGCTATGCCAAAAGTGGGGTGATGCCACAGGCAGCAAGGAACTCTCGTCCTCTTATTCCCCTGGTCGAGGCAAACAGCTCCGGGTGGCTTTCTGCAGGTGCTTTGCCTTCAGAGAGGCATTTTTGTAACTCAGGCTACAGCTGACCCTTCCTGAGGTGAAAGTGCTGCAGGTGACAGCCATGAATGAGACTTGCAGGGGCCTCTTTTGTTCATAAAGATAAAGGCAGGGGATGTTCTCAGCATCCCTCGGACACAGGGAGTCTTTCTTGGGCTGTGTGCGGACAGGACGCAGGAAAAACCACGCGTGGCTTTTGGAGCCTGAAGCAAGAGTTTCTTCCTCCTTTGGGAAACAGCCAGTGGTGTATTTAAGGTCATCGTTCAACTTTGGGGTAACCGGAGGCAAAATGAAATTGCAAGAAGTGCCTATAAAATAGCAAAGATAGCCATAATTTTGGCTAGGCCAGATGAGTCCAGCTGGTATCTCGTGGGCTTTATACACCCTGTGAGTTTCAGTCCAACCCCTGAATGATTTTAAGTCTTTCTCGTGCACTTGAGAGCTCGTGGGGATCTCTGAGCTGTTCCCAAACTGCTGCTCCCACATCCAGGAGGCTCCAGATGCGTCATTAAAAGACAGGCTGGGCAGTGCTGGCCAAACAGTGCTTCAGTGCAGCCTCGTACCTTCTGGGCAGGACATAGAATCACAGAATGGTTTGGGTTGGAAGGGACCTCGAAGATCATCCAGTTCCAACCCTCCTGCCCTGGGCAGGGCCACCTCCCCCCAGCCCAGGTTGCTCCCAGCCCCGTCCAACCCGGCCTTGAACACCTCCAGGGATGGGGCAGCCACAGCTTCTCTGGGCAACCTGCGCCAGGGGCTCACCGCCCTCACAGGGAAACATTTCTTCCCAATATCTAATCTAAATGTCCCTTCTTCCAGTTTGAAGCCATTCCCCCTCGTCCTATCACTCCATGCCCTTGTAAAAAGCCTTCCCCAGCTCTCCTGGAGCCCCTTTAGGGACTGGAAGGGGCTCTAAGGTCTCCCCGGAGCCTTCTCTTCTCCAGGCTGACCCCCCCCCAACTCTCTCAGCCTGTCCTCCCAGCAGAGGGGCTTCAGCCTTCTGATCATTTTTGTGGCCTCCTCTCTCGATGTTGATGGCTTTGCGCTGTCCCTCCAGCAGCAGAGCTGGCTCTTTTAGCTAAGCGGACGATGCTTACGACAGCAGATCCAGAGAATATAGAGTATATTCCCCATACTAAACAACCCCTTGGCTAATTTCTAAGTACTTTCACTTTTTTTCCTGCATCCCTGTCATGTGAATGAGCCCAAACTTTGGATAGCCCTCCCAGCTGAGCAGAGGCAAGGATCACAGAATATAATGCCCTGTTGGTTGGAAATAAATCTCTCTATTAGAAAATTAAATTCCTGCTGATCTCCAACACTGCTCTGCCTCACAGCCTTTATAGTGTTTCGATGGCTTCATAAATGGTAGCAGGTCTCCAGAGGGAGATGGCTGGTGAGTTAATGGCACGTCTTTAATGTACGTCACTCATCAGGGAAAGTTGTGCTACTGGTGGGAGAAGGTGTGTGTCCCCCAGCGGCAAAGCTGTCTGCGGCGCCAGGATGCTGTTTGTGGGCAGCAGCAGCGGTGTTTGCCCGGGTTTCCGAGGGGTAATGGGCACGAGCTTGAACATAGGAAGTTCCATCTTAACATGAGGAGGAACTTCTTCACTTTGAGGGTAGTGGAGCACTGGCACAGGCTGCCCAGAGAGGTTGTGGAGTCTCCCACTCTGGAGACGTTCAAAACCCGCCTGGACGCTGTCCTGTGCAACCTGTTGTAGGTGCCCCTGCTCTGGCAGGGGGGTTGGACTAGATGATCTCCAGAGGTCCCTTCCAACCCTGACTATTCTGTGATTCTGTGGGTTCGTCAGTATGAGGTGGGCTACGGCAGGACGGCACGTCCTCCAACAGGCAAGGGAAGCCAGGACCACCGCAAGCGTGGAGCCTGAGCCTGGGATAAGGCTGTGCCTTACGGAGTACCCGGCTGACAAAAATGTCAGGCACTTGTTGAAGAAACTCATTGGGTTTTATGTCTGTTGCAAATGCAGTCACGTCCCCCCTCTCTCTGTTACAAAACTGGAGAGCTGAAGCTGAGCTACGAAACCGAGGGAGGAGAAAAAAGCTGGGGGGGGGGGGAAGAGCATTGTGGGCACAACAGATTAATTTAATTATGTTGGGGAAACTTAGGTTTGAGTGTTGACGTAGGTTACAAAGAAAACAAGTTTGTCATTCTTGTCAGAGTGCTTTTTTGCCTGGATCACAAAGGCACCTGCTTATTAATTTAGCCTGATTGCTAATCTGGGCAATCAGCAATCACAGCAGCGCGCGGTACTTAGATGCTATCAGGAGCCACCAGCAGGAGCGCAGGGGACAGGGAGCAGAGCCGCTCGGGTATCTGCTGCTGCTGCACAGACACCTCTCTGCACCCCTGAGCCCCACCTGAGCCCCGCGGGGAGATGTGGTCCAGGAAAACCCAACGCCAGAGGCTGTGGGGGGTCTGCAGAGCACAAACCTCACCAGGCACATCACCAACCCTGGTTTGGGAGAAGTTTTGGCAATACAGGGCAATAATTTTACTGAAACATTCCTCCGAGGAAGCAGTCTTTTTCCTGGGAGCTGTATTCGGAGCACCGTTCAGAACGTCACTGCTGGGCAACCTCTTCTCTCCTCTCCCACATTACGTGCAAGAGGCAGCTAATTAACGGTGCTGCTGATGGCCCCGTTTAGAGGGCTGTGGAGCAGGAGAGGGGCTGCCACGCTTGTGCTGCACCTGGGAATGTGCCGTTTGGTAGGGACCATGGACTACTGGGTCTTGCTGGAAGAAGCGGCTGGAAAGCTGCCTGGCAGAAGAGGCCCTGGGGGTGTTGGTGGACGGACGGCTGAACATGAGCCGGCAGCGTGCCCGGGTGGCCAAGAAGGCCAACGGCATCCTGGCCTGCGTCAGGAACAGTGTGGCCAGCAGGGCTAGGGCAGTGATGGTCCCACTGTACTTGGCACTGGTGGGGCCCCACCTCGAGGGCTGTGTTCAGTTTTGGGCCCCTCACGACAAGACAGGCATTGAGGCGCTGGAGCCTCAGCTCCAGACAGAAACAAACAGGCTTCTGCACCGCTCCAGTGCCAGTCTCATCCCTTCTGTTTAGCGAGGATTGCGCCTTCCCTGGCATGCTAAACAGCATTCGGGCACGTGGGACTGAATAATGACATATCTTTGCAGCTAGGATGCTTCTGAAAGGCATCGGCAGTGGAAAGCGTCGGGATCGAGGTCAAAGCAGCGGTACTGCTGAGAGCATCGTTGCCGACACACAAAATGACGCTGGGGGGCAGAATCCAGAGCACAAAGGTGGCAGGCCAGGGGGAAGGAGGAGGCGGTGAGGACTCAGCGCCGAGGTGTTTAACAGCAGGATGCTCTGGGCTTCAGCAGGGCAGTTGGGCAGACCCACACCGAGGGGTTAATTCTGCCCGGGCTGTGTGCAGGGTGGCACTGGGGTGGGAGAAGTGCTGCTCCTGAGCTATGGCACGGGGCAGTCTGAACGCAGCGTCTGCTGGAGCGTAACGCCCCGAGAGCCGCCAGCGCCCGCTGCAGGGCAGCGACCTGGTGTGGGGCTCACGCCGGCCATGGGGACTTCTCCAGCTGCCTTGCGAGGATCTTGACCAGAGTTTGCTTCCGAAACAGAAATGATTTCAAGATATAAGGACTGCTCGAGGGCTCGCTAATGTCTGTGTGAATTTTCTCCCCAGCAGCTTCTGGGGAGAAAACAGACCCAACCGAGCGGAGAATGGGGCTTATTGTATCCAGTGGCCAGAGTGACCAAAGATGTCTGAGAGACAAAGTGACAAACAGAGACCTCCTGTGCAATTAGTCTCTTGACCTCTGTGGTTCGGCGAGGGATGCTGGGAACGGAGCTGTGGATCACAAGGCCCCAAGGAAGGTTTCCTTGACAACACTTACTGAAGAAAAATGAGATTTCATGAATGCAGCGGGTATAAGCACGTGAGAGGCTGACTTCAGAAGAGACAAGGATGCAGCACCTCGCAGAACGAGCCCCTCGGTCTGGGGCATGTGAAGCAGTGGCTCAGTGAACTGCTTTTTCAGATAAATTTAATTAAACAGCTATTACAACCATTAATATTTATTTAGAAATGCAGCCACTGCGGTGAAGGCAGACTTATTGTTTAATCATTTTTTTTTTTCCCAGAAAATCTCCACCTTGAATAAGCACTGGCACACAGGAGGGAATTTTCTGCTCACTGCTGATAGTTTCACCTCACTGCAGCTTGGGTTTAAGATTCTTTAGATCTAGCATTGTTTCACCGTCTCCAAACACAAACCGATGGTATAGAAAAACTATGTATAATAATATATCATAATAATAACAATAATACCAGTACAATAATAATAATAACAAAGCAGACAGGTGTTTAGTATTGCCAAACTTTAAATGTTTGAAAGAACCAAATATAAAGATACTTGAGTTCAAAACCTAACTAGATATATTTTTAAATTATACATTTGAGACTCCTTTAATTTCTCCCTGCTGTTTCAGCTAGCTGGACTTAAATTTTCATCCTTATACGATGTCTCATAGGGACAGCAGTACTGTGACTTTGTCCTGAACTCAAGCCATCAACCACTGCATGGCCAAAGTACCTCAGGAAATCAGTGCAAGTTTTTCCTCAAGAAAAGACCCGTGACCTTTTTTTCAGTGAAAGTCTTGGCAGCCCCGATGGTGTTTGCACAGCAGACAAACAAAGAGCGTCTTCTTCAAAAGCAAAGCCAGTTGGCAGGAAATCAAACGCTGAATCGACGCGTCGGGAATCAGGCGGGCGGCCCTGAACGTCGCGGGAGCGTGGTGGGGACCGAGGGCTGCAGCTGAGGCTCCTCCGCAGTTCGGGCTAGAGAGAAAGTAAATATAAGGGTTTAAGTTGCAAATTGTGTCTGTGTTGAAGCCGCAGAGAGGCAGGCGGGGGTCCAAGGCAGCTGTGTACACCGCTGAACAAGGGCAGGGCAGGAGCTGGAGCAGCCTGTGAGGCTATGTGTCCTTACAGCACTGAAAGACACGGAAAAGCAGAAGAATTTTCAAGTTGTTTTTTTTATAGGCCAAGTGGAAAATTGTCTAGGTTTCAGGGTAAAATAGTTTTTCTTCTTTTTTTCGCAGGAGTATATCTCCCTCAGTTCCTGGCTGGCCCATAGCAGTAGAATCAGCCTTTCCCGTTTGCTCCATTTGTTACGTGCTTGTAAATTTATTTCTAACATTTAATTTTAAAAAGAAATCTCTTGTTAAAGCTGAACTTGGAAAGTGTAAAAGCAGGTGTGCTTGCAGGAACAGATACATATGGGGGGAGGAGTGGAGGCAGGATGTCCTCTTTGCATATCTGTACCTGTCATTGGGCTTTCTGAGCATCTTCCCTGCCTCTGTACGAGTCCTGTCAACATCTTGAAAGTGATATTTGTTATTTTGTGTCCTAACTGGTTTCAGCAATGCAGTGAAAGACACAGATCCAAACCAAATAAGATTAAAGGCTTTAAAAGCTTAACAAACTAAGAAGAGCAAATCTAGCTGATAACATGGCCTTGATAGTAGGCTTTAAAGGACGGGGAGTTAAAGAATTGCAGGTAACCGGCTGCTTCATCGGCGTCCCTTCTTCTTTAGCTGTACGGAGGCACAAGGGGAACAGGTTGAGGTCTCCAGCTGATCAGCATGACAGGAGCAACAGAAGACAAAGATGAGGGGATAGGAAAGATTTGAGGGACCAGAATTTAAGCAAGCACCCCCCAGCCCATGTTGAATCAGCTCGGAGTGTCCCACTGGCATCGACATCTGCCAGTGACACCGTCCTGCCAGAGCCATCGGAAGCGCAGCTGGAATGGTTTGAACCCCCCCAACAAGAAACTGTTCCATATTTTGAGATGTTTTCTAAGACCATTTTCCTATTCTGCAGTGGGCTCCATCAGGCAGCGCTCCCCTCCAGCTCAGGTGCAGCTTCCCTCTCTGCTGAAGTTTAAATGGTGTAAAGACCTTGAGCGTGTCCCGTCGTGTTGGCTTACAAAGCCTTTCTCTGCTCAGTGGGTGTGAGCTATGTGGTAGGACCCTCTGTAGACTGCAGAACATCTTCTCTGGCTTTTTTATCTTTCCCGTCCGTATAAATGAACGATGGCCCAACAGAGAGCTTTGGCTCGTTTTGTTTGCCTGGCTAACAATTGCTTCACGTGGTTATTTGCTATTCCAGTTTCACTCAGATCAGCAGAAATGTGGTTTATTTCAGGAGAGAAAAGTCTGCCACGACTATTCTGATTTTAGCACCGCAACAAATCATTTAATTTAAAGAATGAAAGGTAAAAATGTGCTATGGGCTAGACAAGCAAAAGGAGCCGAAGGAATCCTGGTTTTAATAAGAATAGTCATAAAGAAGAAAAAATTGTCCTCCCTGATGGAAAGGTTCTGTCAGCTTTGAATGGGTTGAAACCTGTGCCACACTCTGCAAAATTTCTCTTTACAACCAATATCTCTCGAATATAATAGGCTTTCTCAATAGAATGCTGTGAATCATCGTAAAGAACACTACAGCAAGGATATTACTCTGCAGAAACTTGGCAGCAGCAGCGAGAGATGGCATTTCTCCTGCTCAACACGAGGGATGCAGGAGAGGTTCAGTACGAGGGTGCAGATATATCAGCACCCGTAGGCAGGGGCAAACCCTGACCCTGCCATTCCTGAGCCTGACTGAAGGAACCGGGGCTGAAGGGTCCCACCACATTCTTCACATCCCAACCCCAAATCAGGGCCGGCTTAGCACTAACATCAGCCCCATTGACCTGCAAATCTCAGCAGCATTTAAGGGGTAAGCTTTGCACACAGACCTGTAGTGCGATGAGTGAAATGCTTGTTTATCTGTTTGTTTTTAGCAAATATTTCCGTAATTATGCCAGGTTCCTGGGGGAACAGGGACAAGCCCACGGTAACTTGAGGCTGCCTTTCTGCTGGCTGGATTGCAGCACAGTGCATGTCGGTAATACGGTGTTAGACTCTCATCAGTAGCATTTGCGCTTGTCATCAACACACATCTTACGGAAAATTGCTTTTATTTTTACAAATGAAGAAACAGCTTGCCTGAGCTGGCACATCACGCAGAAGCATACTGACCCAGCTCATGATCCCCTGAGCTGAACCAGCAGGCAGGTACAGCTGGTCTCCGTACCAGCTGAGTTACGCCTGCAGCTCCCAGGGACACAAAACCATAAAAAAAAAAAAAAACAAAAAAAAAAAAACCACAGAGAAAGTGGCAAAGGAATGTAAATCAGAAGAGAAACAACCTGGAGACAAGGGCAACTGCAGTAAGGAAGAGGGAAGTATGATGGTCCCTTCCAACCCCTACCATTGTAGGATTCTGGGATCATGGGGAGAAACCCAGTGTGGCCAGGGACCAGAGACTCTGTAGGAGCTGTGCACCAATCTGAAGTCAGTGCAGACTGGGAGATCCGTCTCCAGGATGGTTAGGTACCTCTCACTGTACGGACCAATGTTTTCCCTGGTCCAAACAAGCCAGGAAACATCATGAAGCTGTGGAAGGACAAGCTTTCCCCTTTTATACAGCCCTAACGGCAAACGTTCATTTGGGAGAAGAAAACACTTTTCCAGACATGGGTTCCCTGATCCTGGAGTGGGAAAACTCATGGCAGAAGGCATGGGTGGGAAGGATCTGCCTTTATCCCCCTTTTCAGGGCCTGAAGGCAAGAGGCGAAGCTGAGCAGGGCGTTATCTCTGCGCAACACACCCCCATCGTGTCCCCTCGGTTAATTGATGCTCTGTGCTGCACATACTCCCGCGTTAATGTAACGCACAAAGCCAATTAAATGCCTGATTGGATGAAGTGGTCACAGTCAAGTGACCCATTGCCAGCCAGTCAGGATTCAGAATTTCCAAATATCGTTAAGGTATGTGCGTTAATCCCCTCCTAAAAGATTAAGCATTTAACCTATTACTGCTGTTTCTGATGAGATACAGAAAATCTGCCGTGCTCGGGGGGAGAGCGGGCTGAATGGCGAAAGGAGCAGCACTTGCCCCGTTCCAGCCCTGCAGCCCCACGTGTGGCCGTGGGGCACATCTCACAGCATCTCCCAGGAGGGTCACATTGATGGGAAGGGGGCAGCATGCTTTGCTTCAAAGGGAAGACTGATTGTTTTGTGGAAGAGACAGTTGTGGAGACAGCCTCTATTCCCTCCCGACTCTCTCTGTGCCCCTTTGCCAGCGAGGAGAGATATCAGGGAGGGAAAGCTGCTTACCACCACGCTGGTTGATCTCCCTTAGCCAGGGCTGCTATAGATTTCTTTGAAATACAGCTTTTTGTTGAACTTCTAAGATAGGGCTGGGATTTACACCACCTTCCTGGCCCAAGGGAGGTGTGAGGGTGATTGCCCCACTGATTCAGGAAGAAGGAGGAAAAATAGTCATTTGATAGATGTGACCTCCCTCATGGAGCGGGTGACCGGGACCTGCAACCACTCACATCCTGAAATGCTTTAAGCCATTACAGATGCTCCAGTGCTTGGTCCCCAGCTGCCACCTAAAAGCCAAGCCAGGAGAAGATGCCGCACAGCTGATTACACACAGTGGACTAAGATCATCCATGCTTAATGTCTAATTAGTATTTAAATTAATATTAACTATCAATGGTAAATCGTAATTATTTCAGTGAAAATAAATACGAAATGCAACAGTGCATCCCAGCATACTGCTACGATAATTAAACAGACTTGGAAATCTTACCCTGAGAGGGAAATCTGCTGTGCTTTAGCACTAGCAAAGCCGCTGGTCAGTGGGGGGAGGTTGGTTGCACTGCGTTAGCGAAGACCAGCAAAGAGGAGATCGCTCTGCGTAAGGCCGGGCGCTGGGGAAAAACCTGCAGCAAGCGTTTTGCCCCCTCCGCTCACTGTTTCACTATTTCAGGGCCGCGGGGATGCCAAAGCCAGCATGCAGCTGCGCGTTCACTGTGCTCTTTCAGCCGCACGCGTAACTCGGCCGTTCAGACCCAGGTTACCAGTTGTTGCCTGATACACAGATGATGGCTCCAGACGAAAAGCTCATCTTTATGCAAATATGATTGGAAAAACAGGCCCAGCTCTTCAGCAGTAATGGAGTTTTATTTCGAGAACATAGTACTAGCCTTGAACCGTGTTATTAGCGCGGGAGAGGAACTCAGCCTGTCTGCCTGGAAAACCGATGTGTTTGCAGAATTCCTTTGCTGGGTGGCAGCATTTTCTGTGGGGTTAAGGTGGAGGAGAGAGTTTCCTCCTCTCTCTCACTTTGATGGATGTGTGCTGGAGAGCAGAAACATGAGAGGTGTCAGGAATGATGGAGTGATGCTGAAGGCTCTGACAAATGAGCTCTTGAAAGCCCTGCTGCAGCCATTTAAGATGTTACCGTCCCACCGCTCACCTCTGCCCTCTGCCAGGGCCACCTCCCCACTGCAAAGTGCACAGAACAGAGGACGTGTGTCCCCCCCTAGGCACTGGAGCTCACTGGTCGGGGTTGGCTTAGCCATCAGAGGAGATGGGATGAGCACAAAGCAGAAGTGGGGGGGTGTAAACACATGTTCTGTCCTACAGACCTGGTTCATAGGCAGTAAATTGCTTTGGGCATGGCGTAACATCTTCGGCTGCTGCAGCGATTTGCTCGGGGAGCTTCTCAAAGCCTTGAGAATAAACATCATGAGCCCAGAAGCCGTAACTCTCCTTTCCCCTCTCCCTTCCAGCTTGCTGCGTTAGAGAGGCAAGTGTTCGATTTCCTGGGATACCAGTGGGCCCCTATCCTCGCCAACTTCCTCCACATCATCATCGTTATCCTCGGCCTCTTTGGCACTATTCAGTACAGACCTCGCTACATAGTGGTGGTAAGTAACCTCCGTGTTGTTCGGAGCCATTCGAAGCCTTTTGCAGCCTTTGCTCTGGTGGGATGTGGCAAGTGATGAGGAACTGAGGACAGCCCCTGGGAAATCAGGCACGAGCATCGTAAACAATTTTAGCAGGAGGTGCTGGGCTTAGGAACAGGTTGTTCCGTGTGCTGCGCTTCTGCTGTGCTTACACCAAACTTGGAAGATATCAGATAATTATTACTGGCACCAAAGTAACACCGAGATACTACACACCGGAAAGGGAGAACTAAATGCTGGACAAGGCATGGCAGAAGCTCTTCTACTCCCACCCAACTTCTGCCCCTGTGCCTCTGATCAGGCAAGGGACCATCTGCATGTGGGAAAGAAACAGAGAAAGAGAAAAAACCGTTGCAGTGCTGACTCAGGGCATTTAACTGCCCCCAGCTGCATCACATATATACATAAACTAATTCCAGTCTCTTCCTAATGTTTATTGCTCCTATTTCTCCCCCCCATCCCCTTCTAGTATGCCATCTGGACTGCAATTTGGGTCACCTGGAACATCTTCATCATCTGCTTTTACTTAGAAGTGGGAGGGCTCTCAAAGGTAAGTAGGAGCTTTCTGGGTGAGCGCCCAGGTTTTGCATCAAAGGGGATGGAGCTTTGCTGGGAGATGAGGGAGGGGGCGGTTGAGATGGGTGGCAGGGGTCTGCCTGGGAGCAGGTCTTGCCTTTTTGTACGGGGAGAGGGCTGCCTTACTAGGGGATGGAGGAGTACGGCTGGTTGGATGGTAGAAATGGGTGGCTAATCCTGAGTTCTGGAGCCCTTTGCTGGTCAGTGCAGGTGGTGGCTGGAATAAGCCCTGCCCTCAGAGTCGGTTGAGTGTATTTGGTTTTGAAAGGTGAGAGCAAGCCTGGCAGCAGAGCCATCCTGAGGGGACATGGGGTTTGGGAGGGCTAATTCTCAGCCATGATGCAGAGGCGGCTGAGGAAGGCTATGAGCTAACTAGATTACAGCTGATCCTCTTGTGATCTGATAACACCTTGGGAAGAAGGTGTGTGGCTCGGAGGGGAAGGCCCTCGCGCAGCAGCGAGCGTGCTCTCTCTGCCGGCCTGTCCCAGGGCAGAGCCGCAGCAAGGACCCGGTCTAGCTTGGACCAAGGGCTTTGCTGTAACTCCGTACCTGACCAGCTCTTGACATCTCTTCGCCTCCCAGTCCCGCTGAAGACCTAGTGTGCTTCAGCAACAGGGGTGGGTACCCGGTTGTTGCTGCACCGGGCAAAATATGTCCCGGTACAGTGTTCAGGAGAGGCTCCTCTCTCTGCTGAACAGAGAACAAACCGGAGGGATGGTGCTGGGGAGGCCGACGCATCCCCTCTGGATGCAGCCTCAGAGGCGATGTGGCTTCCCTGTCTTAATTCTTTCTTCTTAAATACAGCGGTAGTTATTCATGGCTCCCGGCCAGGGGTATTGTGGGTTAATACGCCAAGCTCTTTGAAGGCTAGATAAGCCAAGTATTGCTGTCTGCTTAATGAGGGGTGAGTCAGAAATAATAAAAACGGGAGGCAGGCCCTAAATTAAGCCTGAGCTGTAGCAATGAATTACAAAGTGTGGCTGCGGCTTAGCAGACTCTGAGCGATTATAGGATACAGGTTCATTTCGGAGCGCTCTACATCTGGCCTAAAGTCCCAGGTCATACATCTAAGTTGCAGTCATAATTAGAACTGCACTATGTTTTCGTTATCAGGCCTCCAGCAAGTCATGAGTGACAGCATAAATCCTTTGCAGATAAGAAAATGTAACTTCCTAATTCCTCAATTATTCCCCTCTCAATTATCCACAGAAACTGGGAGAGAGTGCTTGCCCAAAACAGTGATTGCTCATGGTCAGAGGGCTCAGCCTGAGATGATCTTGGTTTTGGCTGTGACCAACTAAAAAAGAATTTTATGTAACTATTTAAACGCTCCCTTCTGCAGAGGAAATATTGGCTTGATGAACTGCTCTGGGAGCTGCTCCGACAGCCAGTGTTTGCTTCCAGCCAGCTGATTACTTGTGTTTACTAATCCCAACCTGCCCTGCAAGGCATCGGGCTGCTGTTCTGCAGTTCCAACAGCATGGCAAACCCCACTTGCTCTGCTCCAGAGGAGCTTCAGCTTCACCTCATAACCTTGCTCTGTGCCGCGGCTCGTTTCAGCAAAGCCAGCACGCGGAGAACCTTTATTTAGCCCACAGGGTGACACTTGTGACTGGGGACTTTTTTTATGAAATTGGGCTGCAGTATAAGTTGTTATTGACTCTAGAGCTGCAACGAGCAATTCATGCCATTAGTTTGATGGCAACTGGCAAAAACAACAGAGTATTTGTGCTTGTTTGATGGTAAAATCCTTTACGGCTTTGCCTCTGGTCTTCATGGGTTAATTTCCTCTAAAAAGGGGGTCTTGTAAGAAAAACTTATGATGCTGCTTTCTGTCTGCCTTGCCCCCTTTAACTGAAGTTATTTGGGTTTTTGCAATAGCAAAACAAAACTTCCCTTCCGTGCGAGAACAAAAGATGCACCTGAAACAGGAGTGAAGGTTTCCGTAGGACGGTGTGCTGCTCTGCAGACGGGACTCGAGTAGAATCACTCTCCCGCTGCATCTCTAGGACCCTGATCCAAAGCCAGTTGACATCTGCTGAGTATTACTGATCTCAGTCTTGGGATCAGATCCCAGAAGGATACCTGGGCTTGGATGAGCAAGTGTCGGACAGGCTCTTGGAGGGGGCAAGGGCAGGGCAGAACCAGCCAGAGGGGTCTTCAGCAGCGTTGCAGAGGAGCAGGTACCTCTGTGTGCCCTCAGGGGCCTCGGGAGGGTGATGTCCTTTAGTTCCTAATAAGAAGTCAGAGTCAAAGCTGACTATTAGCCTGGCGGTAAGCAGGTAGGCTGCAAATATTAGAAGAAGAGCTTTGGTGGAGTGAGGCTGATGGAGCTGCTCAGGTAAACACTAACTCAGTAACTACTAGACTAAGCATGAATGTGCTGGGGAGTGTTTGAGTCAGGGCTGTTCCTGTGCAAGTCCCTTAAGGGGCTGATAGCTCTGAGGAAGGTCTTCAGGTGCTGTTTGCTCTGTGATTCCCCGTGAGCCTGTGGGAGAGAGCTGGGGGAACGGGAGAGCAGTGTTCCTGCCAGCGCCGTGCTCACCCCTCTCCCTTCCCAACAAGGGCAGCCTGCCGCGGGGCTCCCCGTCAGCAGCTAGCTAATTTATAATGACAAAACGCAGAAAGGGCGGTGAGCTAGAAAGAATGGAGTTTGTTAACTTGGTGGCTGGTAATGACAGCCCAGTGCAGCTGAGACAGGTGATAACTCAGGTGCGGTGAAAAAGGGGGGAAAGGATCCAAGTGTTTCTGCTGTAATAAGTTTAGGAAATCCTGAAGAGGAAAAAAAAAAAAAAAAAAAGGAGGAAATGGTTATGTGCATTTATTGCAAATGATTCTGTGTGCTCTGGTGCTTCGATCTGATTTCAGTGGTGAGGGAGCAGGGAAGTGCTGTGTGGTACAGGGCTATGGTGAGCACAGACACATCTTCTGGTGCCCGGCTGATCTAAAGAACAGAAAGCAGGGGCACCGCGGCTGCGGGGTCTGGGAGGTAGGGTCCCACGTCAGCCCATAAGCAATTTGGCGAAGGGGTTAAGACACTATCTCTTAGTTACAAACTCTATGTCATCAGTAGAATATGGGCTGGTAGGTGCATGGCTGTTGAACTGCAATTTGGGGGCTGGCTATTCGCTTTCCTTCACCAAGCAATCGCTTCTCCACAGGCTCTTTCCTCCATTGGGTTGTCTGCCCACCGCTTCTCATGCTCTTTTTCCTCCTGTCTTTCACACTGTTTCCTAAAGTGCTCTTCCTCCAGGAGTGCTTGCTCTCTCCTGGCCACGGAAACCCTGAGAATACCTGTTCTGGCCAGCCCTGCTCAGGGTAGCTATACCGACTTATTAACCGTCTACCTCCTAACCACTAATTATAACTACCCTGAATTGCCTTTTTTTTTTTTTTTCCCAAAAGGAAAATGCTCTTTCCTGCTCTTTGAATCTATTCTCCGCTTCTTGGAAGAGCTAAACTGGCCTGGTTTCTACATTTCTATCCTGTAACTTATTTATTTTTTTTAACCTTGCAATCTTTTCTTAGTAGGGATAAGAGTGTGAAATACGGCACAGCAGAACTTCATTAGGTGGCCAGGCACAAATGGATCAGCATAAGTGCCTAAGAAAGCACTTCCCTTGTTGCCGCAAGGGCCTCCCTAAGCGTGTCGCCTATGCCAGCTTCCCTGGAAGCGCTTTGCCAATGAGCAGGCAAGAGATCCAGCAATCTGGATTTGAAGGGTTGCCTCTCGGCACTGGCAGCGAGCTGGTGATGTGCCTCCGAGCGGCTTTTGGCAGCGGTGCCTTGCTGACTTGCTCTGCTCACAGTTCGGAGTGCACTTGCAGCATCTGGGGGGAAATGCAGCCTCTCCGAAGGTGCGGTACCGCTGCTCTGCGGCGGGGCTGACAGCTGAACCTCCAGATTGCTGTTCTTCCTCCTCGGGTCTGTTTCTGTTCCATCTCCCTCTTCTCTCTTTGTCCATCTGGCCATTTGGTTAGGTGGATTGTTGGGAGCAGTCTCTGAAGTTTCGAGGCTGTGCTTGAAATAACATGTTAAGCTTCTCCCTGTCTACTTGAGTGTGAAACACAGTCCCTCCTGCAACCCCCCAGTCTGAGTTAATTATTAAAATCCTGCTGGTAAGACATACGAGCATCTGTCTGTCCAGCTGCCATGCTGAGTGACTCTTCATCATGGACTTGAGAAACATTCAGAGAGGTTTGAGGAATTGCTGTTGTGTATTTTAATGTATTCCTTTGTCTTTCCCCCTGGAATTATTCAACTTGGAACTTTTTTTTTTTTTTTTTACCCTTTCTTTATATTCTCTCTTGTCTACCCAGTACTTTGATCTGAATCCAGAGCTGTGGTGGTGGTCTAAATCTCCTCTTGAAACGGAAGCAGCCCCTTATTAGTCAGATGGGGCGTTATTTGTATTCCAGAGAATCTGCACGGCATCTTGGGATGACTTTGTACCTGGAAAAATACTGTGAGGAGGATGGATAAATGCACGCGTAATTACAACTGTCCCTCAACCCTGTCTGAATTTAGAAACTGGGAGCCTGGGGTTTGGCCTTTGAGCGCTGTGGCATTGTGAACAAGCCTGCTGAGAGACGGATGTGCTTCTCTGTTGTCTCGGGGTGATACAGCTAGTCAGCACACAAGACCAAAAGATAAACATTTTATTTCCTATTTTGATAAGGAATGTTTCCAACTGAAAAGATTTAAAATTATTCTGCTGTCAAGCTCTGGGCGCTCCCATGCAGGGCTCAATGTGTTTCCAGAGCCGTCATAGTGCTGGCTTGCCTGATAATTAAGAAAATTTGGGGGGAGGCAGTTCAGAAGGCTGTTAACAACAAGAAATAAAACCCTCTCTGATAGCGTCCCTTAAAAAATAATTTCAGAACATCTTTCATAAAACTATTTTAGAAAAGGAACACCGCTGGCTCTGCGGGTGTCAGAGGTAGGTGTGAGTTTCCCTGTGGGACGCACTGGGGTGAGGCTGGGAAAGGAAAACAGCCTCTGTAAAGTGTAGGTACTACAGTTTTAGTGCTGTTGTCATCTTTCTCACACTGATGGCAAACGGATGGCACCCAGGTGCTACAACAGTTCCGAGTGATATGTGATTTTTTGGCTGGCCTTCAACATGCTCCCGAGAAGGAGCTCATATCACTCTGCGCTCGTATTTCTCCGGAGGCCGAAGGTTACAGAGGCAGCAATAGCCCCGCAGACAGCAGCCTGTCACGGAACCAGGGGGAGCGCAGTTACGCGCAGATCACTCTCCCCCTACAGCAGGGCTTCGCACTTCTGGGGCTGAATGACTTCTTCCAACCCGCATACCACTTTTTGGAGTATTTCAGTATGTTTAGACTTCAAACGCATTGCAGAAAGGTTTTGGGAAACAGCCATTCCCTAAACTTGCTTGCAACTGGTTCTTTCCTCCTGATTTTAGTGTGCTGTTCCTATTACGTGCTTCCACTTCTCTTCAACCATCTCCTCGCACATAAAGCTGGCAAACCCCAGGAGACATCCTGGGATTGTTTTCCCAGTCTCCCAGCAAGCGCCGAGCAACTGGAGGTCAATTAAGTGATTTTCTTCAATGCTCTTTTATTGTGCCCCATCAGCACAGGTATCCTCCAAGGACATCCAGCCAGGGACACAAGCAAAGGAACAGCTTTGCTTTGGGTGTTGAGACCCTTTCGATTACTCTGTCCTCGTGCCCCACAGAGCTTCAGGTGGATGCTTGTTCCGAAACATGTCTCTGTGAATGTGAGGGCATCCACGCTCCCAGTGTGCAGTCAGTATTCATTTTACATCTGTGAGAGGGATGGGTCGTGTGTGTGAGTCCTTGTGGTGCTTTTAGAATCCAAATGTGCTCAGTTTTTCCAATCTGTTCTTAACTGGAGTATGATTTTTTTTTTTTTTTTTGCAGAGTTGGAGTGCGATTGTAGGCAAAAAGCAGTGAGTTCTGTTTAGGACCTACTGTTCCTCCACCTGCCTACCTCCAGCCCAGCACCTGTTCTGCTTTTTCAGGCTTAATTCACAAGCAAGTTCAGCTTCTGCAGCAAAGTTAAGCCAGAGCCAATTCTATGAGGACTGACAAAAGGGAGACTCAAGAAGGAAAGCAGCCTGTTTCTTGCTTTGCCAAATACACATAGATGCCTCTGTGAGGAGCGGAGCAGGCACTGAAGGGGCTCTTTGCATCAGTGAGGCAGAAGGTTTGGGAAGGCACCATCTGTGAGCTGGGAGAGGGAAGCCCCGGGGACCGAGGTTAAGAGTAGATCCTGTAGTGCCCTGTGGAACAGCTTTGTTTCTGTGCTAACTGGGGGGAGCGCCAGGCAAAGAAACAGGAATTGAGTCTCTTTTTTGGAGAAGCATGATTCTTTCTTTCCCTAACCAACGTGGTGAGTGGCTTGTGAGGGGGAGAAGAGCACAGGAGCTTGGAGGGCTGGCTGCCTCCAGGAGGAGAAGCTTTTGCTGGGGAGGATGCGTGTGTCTCAGAACATGCAAACTTGGGAAAGAACAAGTTTTGCAGAAAAGATGCAATTTGTTGGATATGTGAGAAGTCCACAGGCCACTGAAGAGCAATGCCCAGCAGAGGGAGCAAGCCAGACTCTTGTGCCAAAACTGTGAGAAGCTGGAAGAGAAAACTGCCTCTAGAAATGAAGGTAGCACAGCACCTTGCACTGTGTGCATTATCCCGTAGCTGCCAATCTTATAATTATTCCCTATAGCCTTTAAAATGCGGGCAGCTCCCTTCAAACTCCCAGTTGCTAATAGAGGTTTCCCCATTGCCTTTGCTATTCAGGCTGCTTTTGCACTGGTAACACACTTCATCTCCATGCCCTCCTCCATCTACTGTAAAACACATCCCATCTGTTGTGGTGATTATATCAGGAGTTTGGCAGCTGTCTTCTCACTTAATTGTCCACATTTCTTAACATGTGCTTCCTGCAGCGTATTTTAATAACAGCTCTGCAAACTGGTTTGGAGTATCTGTGGTGGAGCGGAGGGTACCTACACAATGTGCGTAGCGGGGCAATTGGTTTCTATTCACAGGTTTTCTGGCTGGCGTTTAAACTTTCTGCCCTTGTAACTCACATTTGTCCCTGGACACAAACACAGACACAGAGAAGTGTATGTGCAGGACTACCTGGCGAACCTCCCTCTATTGGCAGCAGAGACAAGTCCTCTCTCCAGAGGGTAATTCAGAGCAGGAGCCTGGATTAGCTGCTCTGAATCTTGTTTTCTCTCTTGATTCCAGAGGGAGCTGAGGCAAAGGAGCTGCCGCATGAGGTTTCCCATGTTAGGAAGTGTAAATACCCCAAGCTCTGCTGCTGTTCTGCTGCTTCTTTCCTGCAGGGACTCTGTAGGTCCCTGGCATGAGCAGTGTGAAGTAGGATATGGATAGGAGCTAAAACTTCCAGTAATTGTTAGGTGAGGGGATGTGTGTATAGCCAGTACCTATTTCTACCCTGTAGAGAAACATACGTTCTCTGCCTGATCCATTTTATAATCTCTCCTTCAGAATAAAACTTCCAACCCCTTGCCCCGTTTTGTGGTGAAAAGGAGTTGATTCCACATCAAAGCGACCCGAGCGGCTGCTGGGGCCCCTGGTACTTAGCACTCGTCTGTGAAGCAATGCAGCTGATCTCTTCAGCCAGTTCCGAGTTTGTCTTTTACTGTCTGCAGGGAGGGTTTTGTTCAAAATCCCAAAGCTCTCCTGGGGTACTGCAGCGAGTACCACTCTTCTCAAATGTGAGGAAAGTGTTGTCATTTTTAAATGAGCTCCCAGCCGCATACCGAAACTCCTGTGTTACTTGTGTGGCGCTTCACTGCGTAACCCCACAATGGCATGGTTTGCGTTATTGAACTAGCAAAGAGGAGAAGAGAAAAACAAAAAGCCTCTCTTGGGGTAGAGATGATAAGGAATTGCTGGGGAAGTGTTTGCAAGAAGCTGCAATCATCACCCTGAGGTCAGCTCGGCGGGGTAATCTGACCCGAGGCTGACAGTGTGTAAGGTCAACAGAAGACATAGATGTACCATATGTGAAGAGCATGGAGGGAAGTCAGGCAGAAATGGTAAGGGAGCTTGTTAGATGTGTTAAAAGCTAGGAACAGAGGAAGGTCTGTTGGGTTTTGAAACTCACTTTGGGGTTATGAAGTTCATATTTCTCAGTTCTCTGTGCTGGGAAGAGCATACCCATAACACGTGATTCTGTGGCAGGATGCTTAGTGCTGACTTGTTTAACTTTTTCTTCTAGGTTTGCAAGGTTAATCTCCCAAACCCAAAACTTGAGGGTTCTTTTCTGGGTGCAGGAACTACTAGCAAAGTGTTCCTGGCTGTGCAGCCTAGAACTGTCTTTCTGCTTTAGAAGCTGCTCAGACCTACTTCTGAAATGTGTTACTGGATGGTGAAATAGCTTTGCTGGAGTGCTGTGGGACTGCCTCAGAAATGGTTCCTACCACAGAAGCCTGCCTGTGAAATACTTTTTAATAAGGAATATTTATATGTATTTTGATCTGTGCTAGCATTTCTTGAGAGTGGGGATCTTAGAAACTTTATGTTTTCCATTGATTTAATATGACCTCCATCTGACAGTGCATAAGATGTTCTTACAGCAAATGGAGATCTCTTTCAAACTTTTCTCTTCAGGACAGTGAACTCTTAACATTCAACATCTCCCGGCACCAATCATGGTGGAGTGAAAATGGTCCTGGCTGTGTAAGGAAGGAGGCTTCAATGTCTGGCATCAAAGGGCTGGATAGCCATTCCTACATCTCTGTGATCGGCTGTGCCCTGGAGTATCGGTACATCGAGGTCATGCACAGCTCCTTCCAGATCCTGATCGCGGTGAGTACATCGCTGAGACTGCCACGGGGTAGCAATTGTTGAGGAGATGCTGTTTGTTTTGTTTTGTTTTTTCCAGGCATGGAGGCTGGCCCATATTTTCCACCCCATTTTGTATCATCTGATTGCAAAAGCCTCTGTAAATGTTTTGTTTGTTTGTTCTCCTGTTCTGTTTTATAAACAGTATTGCTAAAAAGAATTGGAAATGGATACCAGCAACCTAACACCTGAAGTAATCATCGCATGCAAGCGTACAGTAACACGTCATTCTGCATCCCTGTTGGGGTGTGGAAATTCATGCTTTGACAAGGACAGAGACCACTCTGAAGAAAGATTTCTCTTATTCCGCATGACTTAGTGATGGGTGGGGGAGCACATATGCGCACATTTGTTGTGAAGAAGTAAAAGGGAGAAGATCCTTATCTCCAGAAAATTAAATAAAGATTAAGGAAGCAGAAAACAACATGTTTGCTTTCTGCTGACACCAAAGATATGCACTAAATGTTTCCATCAACTCTTTCCTCATCAGTCTTCCACAGGCTTTTTAAAATACTCTGCAGTAATTCAATGTCTTTAGTGTTCACTGTTAATTAACTGTTTCTCACTTGTCTGTGAAATTAACCGAAACAAAATGTCCATTGTCCCCCTTACTTCGTTGGAACTCCTGCATTTTGCAGCTGCATTAGAGTTAGCAGCCTGTACCTTTCTAATCTGTTTTGGCTTGTTACTTGGTGCGTAATGGCTTTAAGTACAAATGGATGTGGACTGGTGAAACGTTTACATTTCACCTTTCATTTTTGGCTTAAAAAAGCATGGTAACTTGCCCTGATTAAATGTTAAAGGATAACAAATAGAGAAATTCCAGGCTTCTGCAGTGCCAGGTACTTCTCTGCACATTTTTGGTACAACTTTCCACTGTCTTGATCCTGCATTTCCTATTAGCTGGGATGATCGGTGTGACCCAGTGAACTGCTGGGGGGGGGGGGGGGAGATGTGTGTGACTGACTCCTTTCTTGCCATGTCACAAAAAAAAAGAGGCAGACAGAGAAGCTCCTGTTTCCTGAGTTGGATGGACTCCCCGGCGCGTGTGCTGGCTGTTAATATTTGGTTCGTTCTCCTTCGGGGAAAATGATCTGCATTAAGCTGTCTGAGAGTTGCTTCAACGCATGAGCAAGGCAAACCAATGCATCCAGAAGAATAGAGCCTGTTGTCTTTTTATAAAGGGCTGTTAGCTGAAATGGGATGGATGCTGCTGAGCCGGTGCTGTTCCTGACTTCGGTGACACAATTGACAGACTTTGAAGTCAGAACTTCCCAGACTTTTAAAGTGCAGAAGTATATCATTGTTAGCATCCTCCCTAAACGCCTGAGCTGGCAGGAGCCCCTGTGCCCCAGGCTAGAGGTTCAGCCAACAAATGGTCCTGAGTTTGTTTCATGGCAGCTTACTAACTTAGGCACACAGCCCTGAGCTAAGAGGTCGCGCTGATATGTACCAGTCTGTCTCTGGGAGTGTTTTCTCCTTTGCTTCTTCCCAAAGGCACGTGACAATGTTCTTTGTGCATCTGCAAAACACCACAAAGGGTCAGATGGGGAGGCACAGGAGGGAACTCTAAGATAAAATAGGATTTAGGTAAATATTTTCTCTCTCCTTCTCCCTGAGGTTTAAGTTGCAGTGGATTTCTGAATCCTAAACCCTGGAAATGAGGCTAAAATACTTGTACGCAAGAAAACCACGTGGGCTGAGCTATGCAGAGTGAACTAAATTTCTTTGTCCTGTAATAAAGGTAGAGTATTGAAGCCCCAGGCCTGTAACTCCTGCCAGCTCAAAATTCTCCTATCATCTTGTCGTGTAGTGGGAGAAATAGAGCTTTTCCTCTGTGCTTTGCTGAGGTAAGGCAGAAAGCAAGCCTTTTCACTCTCCCACTCCGACCTTGCCTGAAAACAGTCAGCCAGTCCTCTCCCTTTTTAGTCTCTGAGGGTCAAACTCTTTGATCCCTGCCAGTATCTTTTTCTGTTCTCTTTATCTCATTTTAAGGCAGATTTTATTACAGGCTGCTGTCCTTCCCAGAGCGCCCGGCAGGTACTGTGCTGCAGACAGCCGGGGAGACCAGATCGATAGTATAAAAAACGCGATGAGGAACTTGAAGGCTCAGGGGATGCAGCAAGGGACATGACCTAGTTCCCTCCTTGTCTGCCACGCATTTGAGACCAGAATAGTCAGTTCCCTGTTAAGAAGGTCGAGACAGGCAAAATTATGCTTTCTGTAGTTCTTTGCTTTGCTCAATGGTTTTTAGAAGTTGTGGAGTGGCAGGGTTGTGTTTTGTTTGTTTTTTTTTTTTTTTTTATTCCAGATACAGTGGTGTGAAATCCATGTTCTTTAACTATGCAGTACCTAGCTGTGGACATTTCGGTTGTTTTCTGGAAATACCAGATCCTTGAGACTATTGAGGAACTGTAGTTCACCGTATTGTGTACTTGGGGTAAGGCACACTGGATTTGATCTTGCATGCCAAAGGAGAGGGAAAGCAAACCTGAACCCATATGGCGAGCACAGTGTTGGCTGTCATCTTGACTCCTGCTGACTATATTATCCTGCTCCTGGGCATACATTTGAAGAGATACATAAGGTCTCAGTCTGTTTTAGCTCAGAGCTTGTCTGTACTCCTTGAAGGCAGAAGCAACTCCTTTAATCTGGAATGCGATCAGATTCAGGCATATCAGTCACCGTGCGTGATACAAGTAACTGCAGGGCCCACTATGAAAATCTTTCTCAATGCTTTAGCACAGATCTTGTTGGAGGAAAAAGCTTATTGAAACAACATCTTAAAGTCTATACTGGTATAGAAATGTCACTGTAAAACTAATCCTACCAATCCAATTAGGGAATGCAACAGCAACTAGTTTGTCAAGAAAAGAAATCTGCTTTGTTTCTGTCTTAGCAAGGATTCATCTTGCATCTCCCCAACTTGCCAGCCAGCAGGGAGAGAAGTGATTTCTAGTCCTGAAATACCTGGCATAGCTCTGGGCTGTCCATATGGTAGTTCTGGGAGTGGGGAGGGTTAAGCTTTTCCTGAGGCTCCATTGAATGGGATGGAAATTGGAAATGTCTTCCCAACCGAGAGAACTCATTGCCTGCCTGTCTGCTGTTTTCACTCAGACTGACAGGTTGGAAGGTTCCCAGGAAGCCAGCAAAGCAAGCCTTGACAGCAGATGTTATGTGAGAAGAAACGCGCAAGAGATGCTTTGCTGTTGGCAGAAGCTAGATTTTCAGTGGTCGTAATTGCATCCAAAGAGTAAAGAAGGTCAAGGAATCAAAGGACTTTGCCTCTTTATGCTGATCTGGTCACAATAGCTCTTTCTCAAGCTGGCTTTTTGCTTTCTTGTAGCAGAGATCTCTCCATTTTCCCCCTCTCACACTGATGAGAGCATACACACTTCATTAGCTCTGATTAGAAGTGAAACCCAGAGTACATCTGCCCTGAAGGAGGAGACTCCGCGCATATTCTCTGTGGCGGAAAAACCAATGGCAAGTTTTGCTATTGAGAGAAGAGTTGAGGAGCCCAGAATCTTCACTAGGACAGATGCAGACTAAAGCTAAGATTTTACACAAGCAACAGTAACACCTCCTAAAATTTGCCTTCCCATCCTTCATGTATTTTGCGTGCTCGCAGCCAGCTGATCCCTTTCTGTAGCTCTTGCTGTAATTCAATCTTTCTGGCTCCAGCACTTTTGTTCAATACTGCTGTTTTATAAACGCTTTTCAACTCACTATTAAAAAGTTAACTTCAGATGACTGAGAGGCAGAGGGATGTACAGCCTTGTTTTCCTCATTCCCTTTGGGCACGCTTGTCTCTCCCTGTCTTTCCTGCTCTGCTGATTTACCTGCAGAATGCTTGGGACATCCCAGCTCTATCCTCTTTTGTTCTGCAGCATGTGCGTTCCCAGGCTGTCTGACAGGCTGACTGAACACACCTGCCTACAACATGTGTTCCTAATAAAAAGCTTAATCGGATACTTCTGCAGCCTGGAGGAAGCTGGTACTGAACATACAGAACAAGTGGAGAAACAGCAGCAGAGGCTAAAGCCCAAGAACATTCTTTGGGGAATTAGAGCAATAGCTTAGTGTCATTTTACATCACTGACATTTTCCCTCCTCTTCCACCCCCCCTACATAATTTGCAAAGATCTACGAATTATTGCTATTTCCCTGGGATAGTAGAGCTTAAAACCCTTCTTTCATATTGAAATCACCAACCAAGATGGCACTTGGAGCAAGAGTGAAATTGCTTCCAAATTCTTGGCCTCTGTAAAGCTTTCTTTTCTATGTTAATTGCTGCTAAACTTGGTAACGTCTGGGAGCTTGATACATCTTCATCAAAGATGCAGTCAGAAGAGAATTGCTGGTGTCTCTTGGAGTCTGCTCATCCCACATTCCAGCAGACTCTTCCAGAGAAAAGGACTGGACAATAGGAGTGGCATTTCTCCTCTGTAACTATATTGCATTCATAATTCATGCAGAAGACATGGGGCATCCCAGGAGTTCATTTAATCCCTAAGGTGATATATTTAATTATGTTTAGCCCATATAAAAGTGCAATTCTTATTTATGTTGTATGTGTCTTCCTTCCTTGCCACTGAAACTGTCCTGTTCTGACCAGGTCATGAGACTACAGAACTTATTTGAATAAAATGTCCCATAAAATAAACACATTTTTATTGATGAAACTCATTTAAAGAAGGAATGGATTATAAAGTTAATGAAAAGTAAACTTTGAACACAGCAGGTAATTTTTAAAACAAAGCCAGGAGATAGAAGAAATAAAAAAGAAAACCCTCCACTCCAATGAAGCTGGAATTAGAGATTTAGGGAAGTTCCCTTAATTCACTAGCTTTTGGTTAGTTGGTTTGGTTTTCTGAATGCAAAAGGTCACCTTAATCATAAAAGGAAAAATGTACAGGGTGAGAAGAATGATGGTTGAGGGTTATGAGGCATTAATTTCTGTGCAAAACAAACTTCCCAAGTCAATCTTACTGCTTGCTTGGTGCTTCTGAACCGTGAACAATTTTCAGAGGTTTAACAGGTTCCCCATGACAGTATAGCTGATAATCTTTCATGCACTCTGCCCGTGAACTGGTCAGATAAGTCATTTTCATTAT
Source organism: Vanellus vanellus (assembly GCF_965231255.1). Classification (NCBI taxonomy): domain Eukaryota; kingdom Metazoa; phylum Chordata; class Aves; order Charadriiformes; family Charadriidae; genus Vanellus; species Vanellus vanellus. Next base: position 15,385,211 of record NC_138920.1, read on the forward strand.
TAATACTATCTGGAATTCCCTGACACAGATATCACATAAGGTTTGTATGTACATGTTATAGAGTATAATAATAGTGAATGGATTCAGGGCTGCCACTTTGCATGGCTGTTAACCTAAAGTTCATACTCTGAGGCTTGATGGAAAGCCTGGGGAAAAAGAAAACCTTCCTAGAGTTTCTTTAGAATCAGGGCACGCATTCAAGATGTACCTTTCCTGCTTGGATGTTTGTGAGTACATAAATTGCATGATTTGGCCTTACAGCCTGCAAAATGTAAAAGGCTGGATCTTCAAACCATAAAAATGCTGGAGGAAGTACAAAGAATGTGTGTAACCACACTCCTAACTTAATCCAAGGGTGAGAGCAAACGCACTTAGATTGGAGACCAGAGCATGCAGGCAGGTGTTAGACATCACATTGAATGCTGGGACGGCTTTAAGCTCAAGCACGCTGTTTTTCCAAGAGCATCTATAAGCGTTGACGTCGTTAGCTACCACAGCCCAGCTAATGAGGGCCAATTGCTGATTTCGCAGCCGAGCCTACACGTGCCGCAAGGCAGCGCGGAGCGGCCCCGGGGCTGCGTCAGCACCACGGCCAGTTCCTGGGCCGGGGCCGCCGCCCTCCCGCCCGGCCACCCAACCCGCCCGAAACTGCCCCAAAAAACTGCCCCGAACTTCAGAAAGAAAAAAAAAAATAAAAATCACAGAATCACAGACTGGTCAGGGTTGGAAGGGACCTCTGGAGATCATCTAGTCCGACCCCCCCTGCTATATAACAGGTTCACCTACAGCAGGTTGCACAGGACGGCATCCAGGCGGGTTTGGAATGTCTCCAGAGTGCCCAGGTTTTATGTTAGTACAGTACAAGCAATAGAAGAGAAGAAAAATCTCTGCTTATTCTGATAATAAGGGGTGGGAGTGGGGGGAGCTTGTTTGGTTGTTTTGTCTTTGTTTTTTTTTAATCTGCCTTTAAAACACAACAATTCTACTTACAGGCAATTCTGAAAGTCAGCAGGTAAAGTTAGATTGGCCATTGCATGTGGCTTTGCAGTTACCATCATGCCCAGGATTTTATTTTATTTTATTTTTTTCTGCGTGAAGTCCTCTGTAGCTCATAGAAACCTAGTATGAAGTAGCCCCGCTTTCAAAAATGCACAGCAGGGGAATGAGTGAGTCCGTAGAGCTACCTCTCCTCCACTGGGACATGCTTCCATAAGGCTCACACAAGAGGAAAGGCAAGCGCTGGCTCATCTTTCAGATGATTGTAGAAAATTGTAAAGGGAATACAAGGTTTAGTGATGCTAAAAAAAACATTCTATTTCCTTCCAACAAGGTGTGTTTTGTCAGGCAGGGCTGGAGAAATCATGAATGCCTTATAACTCCCCAGTAGAAATCTCATTATCTTGCCTTTTGTTTTCTGGTGTGATGTATTTTTCTGTCATATTAAAAATGAATGGACTCTACTTTACAAGCCCTACCATGCATCATTCTGTCTTCCCATAGAGTGAGTCACTGTATGTTACATTCTAACTCTTGTTCAAAAGAATTGAGTTCACAGTGGAAAACAATTATGTCTCACAATAACTTTACTAACACAGTTACTGTCAACCAAGATCTCGCTAAGTGGAGTGTTACGTAAGGATGTAAAATGAAGGATGGAGAGGATATTTGATTAACAGGAAGAAGGCAAAGCAACATAAAACCCTGCTGGATCTAGAATGCTTAACTCCCGTAGTACCAGAAGTTTGTTACTCTGTTCAGGCTGAGTAACAACTTGCTACTGAAACTGAATGAGGCAGTTCTGATGCTTTAGAGCTTCTACAAACTACCAACTAAGGAAAGACCCATCAGGCTACTTTAAATTGCTTTTTTAATGTTCACTCTAGTTTTCTACTCTAAAGACTGCTCTTAGCAATGGGTTGCTTCTATCTGGTTCCCAGGAGGTGGCAATTTACTGCTAACCTATGCAACTTGTGAACTAAGACCACTGCTATCATCTTGTCTGTTTCTCACCATGCTCTGGGCCATTTACTTTGCAGGCCGAATGGTTGAAGTGTCCATGCAGGAGCATTTACTCTCCAAAGACAGAAAAAACTTTGGAAATTGTAGAGCTAGAATAAGACTGAGATTTCTTGCCAATGAATTTTTGATCTCCCAGCCTAAGTTACTAAAGATTTCAGTGTCTCTGAATGTTGCTGCCAGTTTTATGTTTAACTAAGGTTGTATCTCAGCTGCATTAAAAACTACTCACATCTTGTTGGTAGCTCCTGCACCAAAGTAATTTCTCTTCCCCTGCATACCCCTTATGACAGGAATACAGAGCTGATGAGTTCTTGTCCCTGGAGCTGTGTTAATAAAACCTGTTTATGTCTGTGTGTCTGGCCTGTACATAGTTTTCTGTCCAAAATGTTAGAGAAGGGACTCTTCTGCATCCTCATCCCTTCTTACGGAGAGTAAATTTAGCATGGTAGTTTCAATGCCAGCAAAGCGAGCCCATGTTCTTGCCAATTGTTTTAGCAACAGCAGGCTGCCCCTCTGAAGGTGAGGATGGGTCTTGCAAGTTTTTAGTTTGGACCTTTGAGTACGGTCCCAGCAGCGTCTTCCCATAAGCCTACACCTGCACCCCCTACCTTACAGCAAATATGACTTGGCTCCACCATTACAGTAATGCTGCCAAGTTGACAATAAATGTTGGCTGTTGAAGTCACGCCAAGTGGGTTTTGATCAGTCTCACAAGAGTGAAGCTAAAATGATTTATTCTCTCTATTTTCCAGCTGGTGGGCTTTGTCTACGCCTGTTACGTTGTTAGTGTTTTTACAGAAGAAGAAGACAGCTGTAAGTATTTGTCAACAGATCCCTTGTCAAAGGTTTTATTAAATTTTATTTATCTCTCAGATGTTTGTCTATCAGGGCCGAGTTGCCATCAGAGTTCTTTCCATCTCTCCATCTATGTGATATGGCACTACCTACCTTTCAAGGATCAGCTGGTTTTACTGTGAGGTTTCTTTTCCCATGTCCCCATGGGCTAGATGCTGTAATTCTGCTACTCTTTCAGCTCAAAAAAAAGCTTGGTGTTGGCTACTCACTCAGGCTAGGCTTTAGAGAAACTGGGCAACTTCTGTTCTCAAGCTTATATAGCTTAATGCCACTGAAATAATACCACTGTAATTAGAAGTACCTACAACAAAGAACACAGCCTGGTACTCAAGTAGGCTACCTGCTGAGTATCATATGCCACAAGCTGAGGATGAAGCAGAGCATGAGATGTCTTGCCAAGAACCAACCTGACCACTTAATTTAACAGCAGAGGAAGCACTGTATCTGAATTACAAGAAGGAGGAAGGCGCTGACTCTCTCATGTTTGGTATACAAATACTGTAAGTGTCATGACGTGTGTCAGAGAAGAGCAAAGACTCGGAGGAATCACATGGGTGGCTGGGGCTGTGGGACCTATCCAGATATCTATAACCTCATCTTGGATTACTTTGCCCTTTTAAAATTCCCTTTGAGAGCAATAATTTTGCAAACAAAAGAACAGATGCACAGGGTTCAAATAAACGTGAAGTCTGATTTCTTTGGCAATGTGTTGCCTTTCTGTGTTTGAATTCTCAGCATGTTTGAATCAGTAAAGTCTAACTGAAATCAGTGGGTCTAGGCCAGTTTACTCCAGGTAAGGATCTGATCCAAAGGCTTTATGTCCAAGTATCACTTCTTTAAGACATCCATTAGGTTTGTGCAAGTAGCTTTGTTGTTTTAAAGAGCAGCTGACATTGAATTTAGCTGAAAAACAACAGCTTTGAACTGAATATTTCAACGTATGCGAAGAATGTTGATTTCATAAGAGCGAGATGAGATGCATTTGCTTATCTGACTTGTCCTCATGTTTTTCTGTTGCTTCCTGTGTGGCTGAACTCATTCCACTGACTTTATTGATCATTTGTTTAGAGCTTGGCAGTGCACTTAGCGGAAGTGCTACATTATAAGTAGTATTTTAAAAATTACCCTATAGCTTTTCTATTAGCTAAATAGCTTGAGTCTTGAGACCCTTTTGAATATTGCAAAGTAATAACTTGACAGAACTCATTTTTATAGCAGGGATCTGTTAGGAGAGGCAACCACGTGGAAGGAAGCATTATCTAGAAACACAGAGCTGTTAATTTCAGGATACATTTGTTTTTTTCCCACTAACAAATTCCTTTTCCCTCCCAGTTTCCCAGCTTGGAGTTAAAATGCCAGCTTGAATAATTAACAATGACAAACCATCAATATTTCACACTCACAGTGGTAGATCCTTCCAGTGACCTGAACAAATTTGAGCTGCGTTTTAATTTTCTCTTCCATTTGTGGTTTCCTTTAAATGTTGCTTTGATATGCAGCATGAAGTAATTATAAGTGCTGAGGCACATTAATCAGGAAGCTCATGCTAACGTGATTTTCATGAGAAAACACAGCAGTAGGGATCTACTAACGCTGAATTGTGGGCAAGAATATTTTAGATGTGCTAATACACTGTAATATATTGCAACAATGAACCACAGTTAAGATTTTTTTAAGTGATGTGGATTTTGAGTGCTTCCATGGTTGGGTGCTCAGGTGATAGGATTTCTGTTTGTTCAAGGTATTAAAAATTACTGAAAATTGCAATTCTTCAAGGTTTCCTAATTTAAACATTCCACAACTGAGGTAGTATAGTTAGTGTCTGTTTTTTAAAACTGCAGACTGTCTTGATTTTCAAGTACTCAAACATTTTCAAAAGTGGTTGAGAAAAGGTCAAGTCTCACTGAAACTACTGGGAATTATCCCCCCAGTTAACTTAGAACCTCTACAGATTTCGCCCATTGACTGACAGTTGTTCCAAAATCACAGTAGCAGCATGAAGCTATCCATCAAGATGGAATTTGTGAGAATACGTTGTCCTTAGGTCTCTAAATATATTTTGAGAGGGTTTTTTTCCCCACTTCCAATATATTTAATAAATACTTTTTCTATTGTTCACTAAAAAATACCCAAACTCTTTAGCTAAAATTTAAAATAATAGTGCCACCTTCAGGAAAGAAAAACAAACAGGCATTTATAGAGTTACTAAGACTCTCCAGTTATTTTTAAATGGCATTTGGACCAAATAGCTTTCACACTTCCAAACAAAATGCACTAACTTGGCACCAAAAAGTGGTCTAAGCTGGATCTGTTTTAAAGGGTTTTGCAAGGCCTGCTAGGTCAGTCACAAATCACACCACATCATACCCCCACTGACCTGGCTACGTTGGCCAACTCAGTAATATAGGCTTGGCCTAATTTCAGGGGAACTAAGAGAGACTTGGAAAATTCTTCTCTGGTTACTAAGGGAATTGTCACTTAAAACTTTCCTTGTTTAGTTACATCGCCCTTATGTGAATACTGGAGAAGGGAAGCATTGTTCCTATTTGTATACAATTGAAAGAAACTGAATTGGCAGAGGGGACGTGAAAAATATCAGAGCTGAAGATAATGAGGTATTTGCAGTTTTCCAAAGCTGCTGTTGTCTGTCTTGCAGGAAAGACAAGTGGGGCAAGAAAATTCCCACTTCACTATATAGCCTTCATGGGGATTGCTGTGCTGCCAACTCCTCCGCTGGCATTCACTCCTGAGCCGTTCCCCAGCTTCCTTCTTTCAGCACATCGCTGAATGGCCGAGGCTTTGTCCGCTCAGTTCTCATGTGAAGTCACAGCATGGTGGCAATACCCAAGGAGGCGGGGGGAGGCCCTCTTGTTTTTCTGGAGTCTTTTGTTAGCTCTCTGCTTTAAGTCTTGTGCTAGCTGTATCTCCTCCTTGGCACACTTGCCCATCCCAGGAGATCCTGGAAAAGAGGTCTGGATGGGCAGAGGTTTCCACCAGTCAGTCCACACCTGAAAAATCACTTTTCTGTTCTCTCACTGATTTTTGTGTTATGCCATGATGTGCACCAATTTTTTCTTTCATTTCCTTTCAACTTTCTGGCCATGTTTGTTTATTTATTTGAGTTTTGATTTTTTTTCAGTTGATTTCATTGGTGGATTTGATCCATTTCCTCTCTACCATGTCAATGAAAAACCCACCAACCTTTTGTTCAAGCAGACATACCTGTAAGTATCATCTCCTGTGCTAAGAGGCAATGCATGCCTCAGTTTGATGGCTCAAGAGTGCTACAGGTTTGGGGTTTTACCTCCTCGCAGGTTGATTTCTCCAGCAGGCTTTTCAGGCATGGAAGGAATGAACAAGTGGACACCGGGAGGGGTGAAACTGCCTCTGCTCAGCCCCAAGTTGCCAGGGTGTTGCTGTACTCGGCTTATGGCAGTGCTGTTTGATAGGAAGCAGTGGGGGCAGCTGCAGGATGTTACTGTAAACTAAGCACTGGATGCCTTTTCCTTGAAGAAAGCAAAGAGAGGATTTTCAGCAGTGAATAGTGCCCAAGCAGGTGAAGGTAGGAGTTGTGAGGAAGGAAGAGTCGGCCTCAGTGGATGCTGAGAGTAAGCCATAGCGACAGCAGAATGTGATCCGCAGTCTCCAGGTCATATTGTAGTCTGTAAGGCAGAGCCTCAATGGAAGATTTTTGCTGGGGTAAAATCTATACAATGTCTAGTTATTCAAGCCTTATTTTAGCTCTGTGGACAGACAGTCATGACTGAGCTCTGCAATTTTCCACCCATACAATTTTCATCACTGACCATGTCTTTGTCGTCCTCCAATAATCTTATGGTGGCACCACAAAATTTGACTCTGTCAAGGAGTCAGATACAGGGTCTCCCTGTATCTGCTTGTGCTTCTAGGGAACCTGTAGCATACAAAGCTAACACACCAGTGAATAAAATTAAACTGAGCATTAGATGGTTTGTATGCAGGGTGGCACAGGTTTGCTCTCAAGGTTTCTTTTTTTTTTTTTTTTTTTTAATTCTGTTGCTTACAAGAACAGAGGCTTCTATGTGTGGAGCATCCCAAGAGTTCAGCGGGGTGCAGAAAGGGGTCCTGTCCACAGTAGCTTTTCTTGTACCACTAATAGAGATCCACTATTGAATTCCAGCTTCTGCCCTCTGATAATACCTTCCCGCTGCTGAAGGCACAAGATCGCATTTTCACACAGTCCACTTAAAAGCTGGTTCTCTGATGAGATTCTCAAACATAAAGGCCAATATTATCTGTTTAAAAGCAGTAATAAGATCTGAATTTTTGATACTCTCTAAATCAAGCTGCAAGAAGGCAGTTCAATGTGCAGAAATGTTTTAAAGGAGCTAAGGGAGGTTGTTTTGGGGGAATAATGTTACCCAAATAATGCCAAAAAGAAGGATGTGAGGATGGGGGAGAAAAGTGGGGTTGAGTGAAGAAAAACTGCCCCCAAATAGATTTGTAGATGTGCCTCTCTAATGTAGCATGGACTAAATATCCACTTTGTCACTGCAGCACAAGACCAGGAGAACAAGTAATTTTTGCAAAGCAGTTAAATTCCCTGTAAGTTTGGGGGTTCTATAGCATTAATAGAAGGGATGCTACAGGAGATGATTAAATATTGATTTCCTTCTCATTTTGTCACAGTGGGATGGAATTTTCCACAGTCTGCAGAAGCTGTAGAGCTTTAAGCAGCTCCCTGATTTACTAGCCTGATACAGCAGCGTGCCGAAGAAACATCACGCTTTTATAGCATGGGGTGGGGGCTGCTTCTTTCTTAAAATGACAAATTCTGTTTGTGAAAGAAGCAAGAACTTATAAATGAAGTTTATTATATGGGGAGATTGCAATATGAACAGAAGCTCACAATGTAAAACTTCCTTACAAGGGTCTTGGTAAGATGGTAAGCTACTAATGAAGTACAGAGATAATTGTGTTGTTCTTCAGTCCCATTCTTCAGAGCATCACTTATCTAGTGATAGCTTCTGCCAGCCCAATATAATATTTCTTTCTGGCTAATGGGAGGTGATAACAGCTGCTGAGCAGTAAGTAGATAGGTGATCCTCTATAAATTTCACAACAGCCACCAAATAGCAATTTTTGTTTACTTATTTCAGCCTAGCTATTGCCTTTCACCCGCACGTATGAATGGGAGCGAGAGGAGGAACGGATACTTGATTTTCAAGTAATGATGCCATGGAGTTTTGCAGCCTGGGGCACTGAGTGTCCAGCTGTGAAAATCATTTTTTTGATGACTGAAGGCATTTTCTTTTTTTATATCCTGTTCAAGAAGATGCGAAGCAACAAATACATCCAACTGCAGGTTTAAATTTATAGAACAGCTAGGGGTCAGGAACATGGACTTTCTGTTTTTAACTCCTTTTTGTTGAAGGAAATGCTGAATGAAACCAAATCTATTCTACGACTACTGACTTGGAGCTAACTGCAACCACGAACTTTCATTTTAGGATGGCATCACCCCGTTGTCAGTAGTCAGCTGCTCTCCTGACAATGCACTTGCCCTGTTGTCACAACTCTCTAACAGGATCACTTTCCTTCATTCCCTAATGGAATTATCCTATTCATTCCAGTTTTATCTATCCTTTTCTGATGAGATAACACTCTTTCCTCTCCTTCCACTGTGCCCTTTCCCTTGTCCTGCCTTGCATTTTTCCCTAGTCTCTCTTCTTCATCTCTCCAAATTTATGAATTCTGAAGGCCCCATAGAAGAATGACATTGACCCAGACCGATGAGCTCAGCTTAAGTCCAAGACCAATCCCCATAACCTCTGTTTCAGGCACGCAGCCTGTGAACTAGATAGCTTTCAAATACGCTGTCACATTTCAAAGATACTAAAGGGAGACTGCTGTGTACCTTGACAGCCTACTTCAGTGGTTATCATCTGCTAAATTCAATATTCAAAATGTACACCCCATTTCTCACCTTCGGCTTGCACCCACTGCACTGAAAAGAGTTCTTAAATACCTTTGCCTTTTGCCAGGAGGAAAAAACATCTCCCCAAGCTATTACTGATAATAGGTACTTCCATACCACAATCCAGTTATCTCCCAACTTTATCCTGGTAATCTGCTGACCTCCTCAACATCAGTTGCAAGTCTCCAGTTACTGGGAAACCTCACAAATTATCAAGTCAGGTGTTGTTTTTCTTTTTCAAAAAAGCCAACAACAAAAAAAAATCAACCAATAGTTTTGTAATGTTGCTTACAAAGGCATGATATAAGCGTGCTTTATCTTAATTAGCCCCTCCAACACTCATGCAGCAACAATGATGTTCTATAAATTCACTTATTTCTATTTCAGGTTCCATGACTGCTTCTGTTCTACATTTCATTGACTCTAGGGGGTTTTGGTTGTGATAGTTCCTATTTCAAGTCACAAGCTTAAGTAAAGAGACTCCAATTTTAATGAAAAAAATTGTTCTGGAAGTTTTACTGTGTAACAGAATTACCCTTAATCTCACTGCTGCTTACCAATCAAGGCACTGCTCTAATTATTTAACAATAATATATTAGGAATCTTGATAGAAGATATGTTAAAGTCTTCAGTGCGTGAGTTTCTGGGTCAGAGTACTTAGCCAAAGGATAATAAGTCACTTACTGAAAACCAAAGTTATTCTCCTGAGGCCAAAAGAGAATGTTTCCAGTGAGTTTTCAGGAAGGAAAGGCTGAGCTCTTACTCCCCCATAGCTAAAGCTCAAATTCAGGCTGTGCTTGCTTGCACCGTTGTCTCCTCTTAGGCTGCACAGGACAGGACATGAGCTCGGGGCTGCTTTATTTTTTTTCTTGGTCACCTGTAGTAACAGAACTCTCATCGTTTGAGGCAAGGAAGCGTTCTCACACTGATAACTGTAGAAGGATTAACCCAGAGAGCTTTGAAGTTTCTGACTAAAGCTGTTATCTCCAAGTATGCTGCAATACCTGCCAAGAGAGGAGGAGCCCCAGACCAGCAGCATCATTTATCAATGCTTCCTGCCTGCTGCAGCCATTCAGCCTTTTGACATCATTCTCTGAATTTGTTTCCGAAAGCAGCACTGTGCAATCTCAATTATAAAGCAGAGTGGTCTCAAAGCATGATTTCGTAGATGATTTAGTGCTAAATCAAGAATCTGATGGATAACAGGAGGTAGCCTCTATTTATTTAAAAGGTAGAGGGACAGGCAAGAGATCTCTCTGCCTTTTAAGACTGTGTTTATAAGGCCAAGCAGTGAATTGCACAGTTGTGAGGCTTCTGTTCACATCACTCACTGTGATCTGCCACCCCCAACTACTACATTGCATTTGTGGCTTAAGAGCTTTAGTTTTGAGTTGCGTAGCCAGATTTCACTGACTGCTTGCCTCAGATCTACCAGTGGAAAGGACCACAGGGTAACACAAGGTGTGACTTTTATCAGCTGTAGACTTCAGTATTGATGGGGTAGCAACAGGAGGTATTGGTTAATTGAGTGATCTAAGGCTCTGGTTGGCGATTGCTTACGTTAATACTCCCTAATCAATTCCTTTGTGGTGCAGCCTGTCTGCCAGCCACAGGCACAAAGTGGCTGTGAACACGCAGCATTAAAGGACTAGACCCCGTACAACAGCCATCCACTTACAGGGTGACCACTTTAGGTTGAAAGTAGGTTCTTCAATAGATCAACTGACAGTTACAAGTACACAAATAATGTTTCTCAATTAAAAGAAAAAAAAGAATGAAAATCCAGGCTGAAACACTGGGGGAGGGAAGGGGAGCTCCTTTAGATTTGTTTTCCCCCCACCTCCTCCAAACTTTGATGACCTGAATACTTTATAGAGGAAACTTGTACTTAAACAGGAAAAAAAAAAAAAAAAATCCCACTTTGTTTTGAGGAGAGAAAAAACACAAAACAAAATGCTTCTGCTTTTCTTTCTAGGTAGACTTTTTCCTAAACAAACAATTTGCTGAATATCAACATGAATTTGCAAACTGTTTTGATCAACCTGAAGCTGCATGTTTAAGAGGTGATGTTTCAGCTGAAAACATTCACTCATCTTTACTGCTGGCTACAAAAGTAGAGCTGCTTCTACTGCTGCACCTACACAAAAAGCACATCACCGCAACGTCAAGAAGCTATTTGATTCTAGAGATGACCCCCAGCTTTTAAAATTCTTAACCAAATTTTATGCAGCTCCAAATGCTGAGGATACATAGATCTAACACTTTGGCTTAGCCTAACTGCAGTACATTCAGGTCTGGTATATGCATAGCAATCTTCCCAGACTTGAAGGCTACTTAACCACATTACTTCTGAGCTCTCAATCTTATTCCTCATCTGTAGTCAATCATATTTAAAAACCCAGAACAGTGAAAAATTATGAAATTGTCCTTATTATTTCCACGCTATTTCTGTTATCTTAAGTAAGCAACTTAGTACTTGCTCCACACTGATGCCCTGCCTCCCCTTTTTCCCCGCTACAGGCCTGCGTAAGTAAAGAGGAGCCAGAGGATGGATAAACCTCGCACTCCACCACCACAGGTGCTACAGGAAACAATCCCCTGTGGCCTGGATCTTTGGCAAAGGAAATGCAGGATGGTGAACTCCATTCCTCTTTTTGTTCCTTGTCTTCTTTTCAAACACAATGAATGTACATTGAAGAATGGCCAGGCGGTTGATTTTTAATTCTCCAAGTGCCCTAACAAACCATTCCTACCATAGTCTGGTGGTACTCGCCACAAAACGGCACAGGCCTGAAGAGCTCAGGCAGAACAAGTTCACCAAGAGCTGCTCTCAAGAGACACAGTTGAAGTCGGAGCTGCTTCCTTGCACCATGGATCCGTAAAGAAGGAAGTACTGCATCACACCCTGGGACATTTCGTATGTTCTGTAGTTAGTTTCTTCCCCTTCTCCTTTCCCTTGTTCTGAAAAGAGCGTGAATCCCCTAACACAACTTCACACAACTTCATCTTACCCCTGCCTGTATAGAACTGGGTGGGGGCTATTTACATTTGAGTTATTTAGGCTTTTTTTTTTTTTTTTTTTTTTAAAGTTATAGATGAGAGCTCTTCCCTTCTTCCCCCCTCCGCCCATCCAGGACTCCCTTCCTCACTCTCTATTCTATAGACATGGTCAGCACCTTAGTAGTAGGCATTTGTCCTGGATTTCTGTGCCCTAACTCCTATAATGCTGAACAGCTAAAAACTAGTACAAGCACCAAATCTGTACTCAGCATGGAGCTTAGCCCCATTTCAATATGCCAAGCCATTCTCAGAGCAGCTGTAGCTTACTCTGGGTTTGCCCATCTATATTAAATTAACACCGGTGTAGCCATATACACAGTTGAAGCCCGCTACAGGACGCTGGAAAATGCCAAGTTCTTCATGGATCAGAGATGGTTTTGTACCTGCCTTCTTCACCGAGCAGCTGCACTTATTCCAGGCATGAGCCTGCCAACATCCTGATGAAAGGGTTATTTTGTGACAGGATAATTTTGAGGGGAGGGAGTGGGCTGAAGGGGGAATATAAGTGTAATTAAGTTGCATTAATGAGCTGCAGCAATTAATTAAAAAACAAACAAACAAAATGTCAGTTTTGTCAGCTATGTCTCCCAGCATGTTATGCGTCAAGCAGAAAAATAGCACTTGTTCGCCATCCGTGGCATTCTTTGGCTGGTACGTACCAAGTGCTGTTGTAATTCTTTATTGTCTTACTGAATCTGTTTGAGATTACTTGGCATGTTTGAGTAATGCTTTTTGGAAGAGCCAAGCTAGAAGCCACACTCAGGAGAGAAAGTGTGAGGTAAGAATTAAGAGAGATAAAAACATTAAGTCATTAAGTGCTAAGTCAGAGATGGAATGATGCACCTTTCTTTGTCCCATTCCAAAGGGCCCAGGAAGCAAAATCCTCTTCTATAAACCCAGAAGTATAAGCACTATGAGAGCATTTTTTTGCTTCTGTGCAACTTCCATTCCAGATACCCACTGCAACCTAGCATCAAGTTCTGATCAGGTGCAGCTGCAAGTAAAAACATTGTCTTCTGTAGGTATTTTTCCTTCTTTTAGCCAGTAGAAGCCACAGCTTCTGACTGAGCGGAACAGACAGGTGACAGTTGCCGGTTTGATACTAGTTTCACCATTTGAAGAAGAAAAAGCTTAACCCTCTTAAAACAGCTCTGCCTGACAAAACGCAACTACCTCCCATATCAGTCAATACTGTGCCACTACCAAGTTAAGTCATAGCAGAACACAAGCTACTACACCACTTAGAGAGCATGCCTAGCGGTGTGTATACACTGTCTCTCAGCACTTTCTCCACCCCTTCTTCGATTGAGTTCATTTCTATATTACACTCATTCCTACTCACCCACATGACGTTCCCTGGAGGGGCAGAAAAAGGAATGGGAGAATACATATCCTCTAGTCAATGAGATTGTTCCATGACAGATCTCTTATTTGGGGCTTTTGAAATTAATCTTCCCTTTCCTCATCAGAAAACACTGACTTTACACTTTTTAGTTTAATATGATTTCTTTTCCTCAGACAGAAATGTTGTCCATCAGATACCAGCATTCTTTATTGGCCTTGTTTCAGAGAAACCAAAATTCAGCATAGATGGTGGAGAAAGCACAGTTTCAGCTTTGAACAGCTGAAACATTTCACTAGTAGTTTTAGGAAGGAATTGTTCTAGATGGTAGTATGAAGCCAGAAGGAACTCTTTGAATTATTTTGAGGTCTTCATGCTTTTAACACTATACCTCTAAAACTCACCAAGCCTCAATGCCACATTTACTAAAGAAATTGATCAAAACCACTTGCCCAGTACTCTAAAGAGACTAAGCATCAAACTATGCACTTAATGGCATGCCTCTTGACTTTAATACACACTGGTAAAGATCAATTAAGTAAAAGGGTGATGACCGAGTAGCTTCATAACTACCACTATGTTATGATGAACACAGGTAATCAAGTAACTTTTAATAGAAGTAAATCAAATGTCCAGGTAAGCTGATAATATTTAGTATTATGACTGCCATAAATCATCAAAACCAAAGTCAGTCTGAGAAGAAAGAAAATAAGACAAGCTATCAAGGATCATAATCCACACTTGATTACCTCCTCTAGTTTTCATTAGCGGAGCCATTCATCCCTCATACTCTGACAACCCTTCCTCCTGGTCTGCTTGTGCTAGACCTGCTTGTAAGTTCTACAAGGTCATGCAATGCCCCTGTTCTGTTTGGGTAGGGACCCCCAGTCCTTTGCATCTCCAGCGTGCTGCAAGAGTAAGGAGCAGCTGAAGGTTTTGCTCCGGTGGGTTCACTTATCGCCAGGTTAGGAGTGCCCTCTATTGGGGATAGGCAACACTTGAGACACTGCTAGTCAAAAAACAACATGTACTTGTTTCTGGAGGGACATCTTCCCATAGGTAAAAAAATAGCTCCACCCTTACACATGTGGAAAAGCCACAATTTTCAAAGTGTTAAATAAAAGAAGCCCCAGAAATAGCTGTTATATTTACAGCCTTGTAGTCCTGTTGCTACTCAGGCTAGGCTCTGGCCACAGTGAGATAAAGTTTAGGAGGAAGTAACACTATTCCAACACTGACCTAGTTTTGTTTTCCCCTTCTCAGATTAGCACTTCTACTTAAACTGTAACCTTTTGCCGTTATTTACAGAGGCAAAATAAAGGCAATGATAGCTGGAACTCAGACACAACACCTAATTTCACATGGTGGTGCAATTCTGTTACCTACAAAAGCTGCTGTCTGGTAAAGACCCACCAGTTCCTCCAAGAGTTGGAGAGTTTAAACTGCTCAACTAGTAATTTCTCTCTTTTTTGCCAAGAGCTGCATTAATATTACCTTCTTCTGAAGCAAGGATGAAGAGATGTGCCCTCCCACATGGCCCAGGGATAACTGACACCTTAAAGTTACTCAGAGAAAAGCCCATAACCCTGGTTACAATCCAGGGCTGGAACCAAACAAGCAACCCCAGAGCCAGTACTCCAGTCTCTGCAGGTGTATTTGAGAGCCACAGACCAAAACTGTTCATAGAGTTCAGATGCAGAATTATTCCCCACTTAGCTTCATGTATCACATCCTTATCCTCCTGCATCCTTACCCCTTCTTTTGCAGTTAGAGTCTGGAGGACCCACATGCTGCCTTGTGAATTCCAAAGGAAGCTAATGGATGGTAAGAACAGTTGCTTCTCTCACTCATGTAGTACTGAAGGACAGGAGTGCAAGTGATCTACAACCTCATGCCACTCTAACATCTTAGGACACCACCGCACCCCACTCCCCCAGTAGGGCATTCTACTAGAATCAGATACTCAGACCTCTGTAAGATAAAGAAAAACTTTTTATTCCATGAAAAAGAACAGTTCATTTAAAAAAAAAAAACTTATTTCATTTCCCCTGCAGTTAACAAGCTATAGTATTGACAAAACTTTCTCTTTTTGGCTACATGATAGAATGTTCCATTTAAAATAAGAATCATCAGTTTAGCCAGCAACCAGAAGTCATAAAAAGGTAAGTTTCCATAGTTATGTTCTAGTAGAATAGTACCCAATAGCCAGGGAAGAGGCTCTGTAAGAAGCTTCTAGGAGATCATCTAGTGACCCTAACCACCAAAGAGCCTTTCACCTTCTGTCTAGGGAGGTCAGCTGAGAGTAAAGAGCTCGGAGAGTCTACTACAGGCCAGGCTTTTCATTTAGCTATGCAGATTTGACTATTACCGAAACATTTTGTCAATTGTTAAATTCAACAAGGGGGGAAAGACAGGAAAGAGCTCAGAATAAAAAGCTAGATTCTCCCTCCCCCACAATACATTGCTGCCGAGTATTCTAGTCTCAATGGAATGCATTTTGTATAATAATACTCCCATTTTGACTCAGACTTACTGAAGGAAGCCATCCACCCTAGCAGAATAGTCTCTAAACAATTGCAAAATGAGTGAAAAAGAACCAGAGACAATCTACTGAAAACAGCCTTTGATTTCAACACAGAGGAGGGATTCATTTCAGAATGCAAGAATTTGGAGAAGGAGAGTCTCTGTCAACAAAAGCTTCTTTTTGGAGGACAAAAGAAGCCAGCAGAGTTTTTCTGGAGCAGTCCTACAGCAAGATCAGCAAGAGTACAGCAAACCAGCAACTCTTACTAGAAACACTGCGCATAGGAGGCATGTTTAGTAAGTTTTTACACTTATGCCAAGCTACTCCGCAAATAAGATTGCTCCAGCATCAAACTAGTCACTCCTTTTCTTCCTCTGCTGTGTTATGAATGAGTTGTATAAACTTATCTCTCCCCTTAGGCACATCATGGTTCAGGACATGAAAGTCCTCACGCTTCCCCGGATGACCGCTCTGCAGATAGGACACAATCTCAAATTGAGGGCACATTCTCCACAAGCTACCAGGTGGCCACAAGGAACAAACACAACAGACACATCTCTGTCCATGCACACTTTGCACATCCTTTCTTCTTGCAGGCGTCGGAGTTGTTCTTCTGTGCTCATCCGAGACTCATCTTTACCAAAAAAGAAAAAAAGCCCAAACCGTTAGTATTATAACAGCTCCAGAGTGCCAGCCCTGTCATCTTAGGAAATCACACTGCAAATGGCTCATCATTTTGTTCAGAGACTGACTGTGAAGATGGCAAAAGTACCTGTTGGGCAAATTTCATTTAAGCTGAAAAACTACAGCTATTATGGACTCCGTCTTATCTACAAAGATTCAGCATATCTATACATGCTGGACTGAGCAGGGACAGAGATCAACATCTTTTTACTGTAATATGTAAGTTATCCTGATAAACTGAATTTTTTGTTTAACAGTCAGCTTCACAGCAGAACTCCAATTCCTGAATAAGGGTCTCTATGTTCAGTTACCATTCAAGCTAGCACACATTCCCCTTCAGGGTTAAAAAAGTGAATGAATACAATGACCGCTCATATCATTACTATGAAAATTATACCAGTTATGCCTAGGCTCAATTTTAGCACCACCGTCAGCCCAGTGCACCTGATTCCTTTTGTTGCACAGATTGCGTTTCTTCTCTTGAACTTGATGTTTCAGTCTCTCTCCGAACAGCATCTGTATAACCAGGAAAGACAATGGCATCAAATGCTACCCCTTTCCTCCCTCTTCAGACAGTGTTATTTGAAAAGATGAAACGTCCTGGATTTCAGTAGCCTTAGGTTAAACACCCCTTTACTCCGCTCTTAGCTTCACACACTCGGCCTGCTGAAATGGATGTTCTCTGTGGAGCTTTAGTCACTATGTATGTTAGCCTCCCTACCAAGACATGTCCACATCACAGTGTCTCCTCAGCAAAGTTGATTTACCTATCAGACAGCAGGAGCCATGAGCTGCTCATTCCTGCTCCTGTGCTACTATTTAATCACACTTTCTGGTTTGTGCAAATCTTTTTTCCCCACCCTTAGGTAAAGAGATGGCAGACTGTGATATGGAGACAGGAGCTGCGGAAAGCAGGCTTGCTACTAGAGAAAGCCTGTGCGGAACTGCATCTTCAAATAAATACCACTTGGCAAACAGACTCCACAAAACAGATAAACACAAGACAGACATAGATAAGTTAAGGAGAATATATATTATCCAAACAAAAAAGAAGCATGGCTATTTCTGATCAAGTAATTGATTCAATTTTAAATAGGCTTGGAGTACCCATCCATCCTAGAAGCCTTGCATCAGACAACTGCCTCTGTCTGCATCAGATGTGAATTTGTGCACAAGCCTCCACATCCTGCAGTTGTCTGCTATCGCAGGTCTAAGCAGCAGAAAATATTGAGGATATAGATATCTACACCACAGCCTATTGGAGGCAGATATAGTTACCGATACCCCAGTAATCACAGCTCCTTCAGGTTTCTTTAAAGCAGAATCTCGTTTTACAGACTCTCAAAGAAAGGCAGGCTTGGGTACATTATTACTCTTAGTTCCAGCCTAGGAAGAGAGAAGGGAGACCCGCAAGACACAACAGTGCTCAAGATGAAGTGAATAAGGGACTAAACATCCACCAAGAGTGTGGGTGTGCGAGTCAGGCATACCTCTGCTTTCCTCTGCACTGCTGCTCTCTCCCCAGTCTGGCTGAAGCAGATCAGAAATCAGTTCAGACTCAGAAAGGTAGAAAGTCCCAGTCAGTATGTATTTATTCTCTACCAAGTTAGCCACCCAGGTGGGGTCAAAGCCCATCTGCAGGACATTCTGCACTAGGGTCAACTGATCCAGAGAAGGAAGAGCCTGCAATTCCCAATTCCTCAGAGCATCTGTAAAGTAGTGAGCAGATACTTTACCAAAAAGGCAGAACTTCAGGCAAAAAGCATGCCACTCCCTGAAGCTCTTACATATAAAATGGCATTAGTATATTCTAGAACATTCCTCAGGCTATCTATATAGCAAGATCAACATCCAGACTTACAGTTTTTACTTCCAACCATAATTCACAAGAAAATAATCAAAAGCAGTTTCATAGAAGCCAAGAGACTAATTTTGGATGATTTATTCTTCTGTATCAGTGAACCAGGTCTCCCAAGTTTGGCCCCAGTCCAGAATCCGTATCTTTGTTTTCACATCCGAGAACACAAGTCTTAAAACTGCTTTCATGAAAATCAATTGGGATGTTCCTCTTGAAGTCTCTCCTACCTCATAATCTAGCTCAAGCATTCATCAGTAAAGACTGAAGTGGGAAATTCAGCTGGCAGCCTGTTCAAAGGCTTAAATCTCTCTCAAGCTCATCCTATCGGATAGGCTCTTCAAGAGAATGAGAAAAATCAGTTTTCTACAGTTGTGGGAGCCAAATTTCACCTACTGAAGTTTCCAGGAGCAACTGATGAACAGGAATAGATTCCCAGGATCACTTCCATGAAAAATGACACCCTCTAGCTATTCTCTGGTCTCCTACCACAAGTACGTTTAAAATTCTGTAGTTTGAAAGACTCTACAGACAGACAACATCAAGAGCATGGACAAGTCAAAGAAAGGTTAGGCAAGCACCCAAAACAGTTACGGAATTATTGAAACTAGCTAGTCTTAGACTAAGAGGTCTCACAAGAGCGAGCAATTTTGCTTCTTACGCTAGAGACCATTTCCTAAAAATAAAGTGAAACAGCTTCTAGAATATCAAAACATCTCACAAACACCATGTTTACAGAGTGCACAGTAGCTGCGGTGGGGCAGAAATAGTAAGACTACACCACTTCTAACAGAAGACAAAACACCATGTAATTACAGCACTGACCTTGGGAAGCAGAGGAATCTTGTTCGGTCTGATCCCAGGAATCTCTCTGAAAATGTCACAAGATAGTCACAAAAGAGAAACACGTGTTCAAAACTCCCCCTATCTACCAAGCCCCCCGTCCACTATACACAAAGTATTCATGACTCACTGGAGATAGCAGGGTGCTAGAAAAGGACTCCTGAACACTGCCAACAAATTCTCTTCCCCTTGACCGCAATAAAAATTCACACCTATAAGCGGAAAGATTTAATTACATTAGTACAGGATATCTCAAGTGACAGTAGCAGTAGTAGGTTGAATTTTAGAAGCAAAGGGTGCTATCGGGTTATGAGCAAAATGCTGTATTCATTAAAGACCAGGGAGTATCATGGTCTTTCCCCCTCCCTTGCACAAAGGAAAATGATAAGAGGCTCATGATCACCCCCCCCTTAATTCAGTCTTCATGTTTGGCTCAAGATGAGCTCAGTTGCAATGTTCTTTGGAACAAATCACAGAGACTGTGCTAATAGACCAGTTCACAGAAAAAAAAAAAAAAACAAACAAACACAAGAACTGCTACAGGAAAACAAGGTTTACAATATCTTTCATCTTGTACCTCAGTAGTAGAAACGAAAGCTGTTATTTGATGTCAAAGAAAGTGATTTTAATTGAACTTTCAGATGGTAAACTCTAGGTCCAATTAGAAAATCTCAGGTCTGAGCTGTGCCATTCTACCTGAGCTTGAACATTTGATTTTGCTTTTAAAGTGAGAGGGTCTAAATATTTAGGATTTGCCACTTTTATTTGTACAGTTCTTTTTAAAATACTAGTTACAGCTTAGCCAGCCATGATCCAGTAGGTTTCATCATTAACACAAAACACTCTAGTGACAAAATCAGCCTTTGGAATAGAAGATATGGCAACGCCCAAGAAGAAACTTAAAGGGACTCAGGCCAACTGTCCTGGAGTCAGCGAACTATTGTAAGTGATACTATATGCAGAGACACAAGACAAGACACACATCAACTGCTTTTTGGGAAGGGTGAAGAGGGAGAAACGAGAGGCGAGGCAGCTGAAAAATACGACCACTAGGTTTTCAGGCCAATCTTTGGTTCTTCCACACACGAGGGGAGAGTGGGAAGAAGGCACTTTTTGAAGACAGTACAGACTAAGTGGCAGACCTAGAAACAAGTTTTCTATCTTGACCCACTACCGGGGTCTGAAGATGGTCCCTTGCTGTGCAACTTCGACCTTGAGGATTCAGAACCTTTCTCTTGAGATTTCAGGGATTTCCAGAAGGTTACAGATTGTTGCAACAGTTTATGCAGTTAAATATGATTGAACATACATGACTAACTTTTCACCTGCTCCAGCTAGGTAGAAAAACCTAGAACTAACCTAATAAGTGCTGCTTCCAGGCTCTGTTATTACCAGTACACCTGTGACTCATTTGTCTCTCAACTGGGGGTACTTCTAGCTTATGAAAGAAGAAATCAGTGCAGAAAGCATGTCATATCTTTTGGTCTTGCTACAAGGGACGTTTGTCAACCAGGACTGACTTACCCCGGATACCATTTGGCATGTTCCCTCCAAGGATCATCTCCAAACGACCAGTTCCTCACACCTCCATCACAGTAAAAACACCTCACCACATCATCTTGTCCTGACAAAGACATCAAGAGATTATTTGACATCCGAGACCCCGTATGCTCTACTAGCCCAAAAACAGGCTCCTGGACAGAACAGAGGAGCACATGACAGTTCACTAGTGCTGTGCAAGTTGTACCGGGGCAGGAAATCCAATGAGAGAGAATTGGAACTCCCAGAGCTGCGACTGGTTGAGATGATTCCAGAACTGGGTCACAGGCTAACAAGCAGCATACATGTGAACATCATAGCTCCCATGTACGCACATACCTATCTAATCCCCTCTCAGCTGCATTTAGAGTGGAGCTGTAATTAATTATACCTAGAAACATAGTTTGTTTCCCAACCACAATCTGCCATAACCAGCAGCAGGCACATTCAGATGATGTACACAGCTTCCATCTCATAGGTATAAGAATTTGCCACAACATGGTCCCAGGCTACCCATCCTGTTTCTGTGCTTCTCTTCACAGAGAAAAGAAAAAACACACACAAAAAAAAAAAAACCACCCCCACACCAAAAAGCACAAAGCCAAACACAGTTAAGACTGTGTGCCCTAAGGGCCATGAAACACTGTCAGTAAAGGCTGCCAGCGAGTTTAAGTCACAGACACCATCTTCCAAACGCTCTCGTGTTAGAGTACCGTTTGGCTCAACTCAAGTGCTCCGTTCCAGAGTTTTCCTGCTCAAGTGAGGGCAGGAGAGTACCATGTCAGACTGCCGCTGCCTAGAGAATCCCTAAAGTAAGTCTCTGTGCCAGGCTCTCAAAGAGCTGCTCTGCAAGTGATAAATCAAGTCCAACACAAAACACAGGTTTTTAGCTGCAGACACTGCTGTATAGTTTATTCTGTGTTCCTGGCCATGCTGGTCTTTTGTGTGCCTTTAAAATTAATAAAAAGACAAAGCAGCAGATTAGCTAATCTGCCTGTAATGCTCTTCCACTTAGGCATGATTGCTGTTTAGCCCCTGCTACGGTGCTCCAAGTAGACAGGTACAGATTCTTAATTTTAGCTGGATTTATAGCAAAATCCAGGTTATGCAGTTTGAGTGAAAATCTTAAGGTCAGATATTTAGGTAGACTTTCCTTTTGTTTATTCACTGTGTTGCATCTCAGATTTTTCCAGCTGTCACAACATTCAAGGCTGTTTTCTCCCATTCCCATTGTTACCAACAAGTAGTACTTAAGTGGATAAATGGGCATTTCAATTTTACTTCAACAACGAGAGCGTGAGGCATTCAGGATGCACAGATTTGTTTCTGCTAAGGGACCCTTAATTTAGGGACCCTGCCCATCACTTCCTTCCATCTCTCAGTTTGATGTGCAAATACAAAACAAAGATTCCTTCGTATGGAAGACATCACACTTGGAACACACAGAAATATCACTACATTATTATCTTTCAAAAAACAGAAGGATCCCCCAATAGCTAGTTACAGTCAAGAATTAGCATAACGTAAATATTTCCTGACTGGTCAATCCAGGAAGGATTACTCCTTCAAACCCATTATCTCACCAACAAAGCTTTCTCAAGATGAAACAACGATGCTCTCTTGATATTCACATGCATATGATAAGAAATACTGCCTATTTTCCTCAAAATGAAAAGGTATCTTTTTTTATTTCTGTATTACAAGTCCACGGTCCTTACAGCAACAAGACTTTTTTATTTATAAGTGAGAGCTTCAGTGCAAGACAGAGCTTATACAAAACATGACATGCCAAGTAATTGCCTCAAGTCCTTTTAGAAGTGCAAGTAATGAATATGCTCAACAGATCTTAAAGCACATGCTTTTCTGTCAGAAAAAAGATATGTTTAAAACACGTCACCTTTTCCACTCTTGCTGATTAGGAAATTGACTTACTAGTGGACCCCACAGTACCCAAACAGGAGTTCACACAGAAGTGAATTCCGCACAAGCACCAAGTGAAACAGCAGAGGCTGAAGGAAGGATGTGGTTTCTAACTACACTACACATACTTGCAAATATTTGTGCAATCAATAAAACATAGTAACACCTTCAAAAGTTAACTTGAATAAGAGTTAAAAACGTTTCTCCAGAGTACCTACCTGTGTAAAAGAATCCTGCTCTAGCCAGTTGCTCAGGATGCATGTCAGTATATTGAGGCCAGTTCTGAAATGTAGATAGTCTCATCTCCTCTGTTACCATCTCTGGGTATTCTGGTTCGTTGGGCAGGGCTGTCTCCTCACTGTCTATCCCCTGCAAAAGACTGAGGAACTGCCCATCCACAGTGTCAAAGATTTCCTGAAGAGGCAGCGTCTCTTGGTTCCCAACATCCTCACCACAAATGAATTTACAGGAAGGGAAGAATTTCAGGTGCTCTACTACCGGGCAGTCACCAGGTCCCCAGTCCTTCAGGACACCACCGCAGCAGAAACACTGCACTTCATCTCTTGGACCCACAAAGAAAAAACCAGCCTTGACCAGATCTCGGGGAGACACGGGTGAGGTGCCTGGCCACTGCTGAAAAGTCCTCAGTCTTCTTGCTTCATTCCTCATGCTGGATTCAAAGAGCTGGCAGCAAGCAGCCCTGAGCTCAACCTCCTCTGATGGTGTCACGTCCCCCATGTTCTTATTCTGAAAGAGAGGATGAGATAACCCAGAGCAATCAGCTGGATTCCCAGTGTCAGGCAGCACTCGCCCTGTGTTATTTGTTCTACATCCCCATGCATATTCCAGAAAGCTCCTGGTCTTCACAAAGCTGAGCTTGTTTTGGAATTGCAGCCCAATCAGGAACCTGGTGCTTCTGTACTTTGCTGTTGAACTTTTGCTGAGTCCTCACTAGTGTCTGAAGGGAAGAGACCAGCACTTTCTGAGCCCCTCTGCCAATTCACAGGAGAGACGTTTGCGGGAACAGACAGCGGAGGGGGAGGACAAAACCTATGCTGCCTCCCTAACTGAACCAACCCATATATAGAGAGGTATCTCTATAAACTAGAACTTCTCCAGGACACAGTCTAAAATAATTAGGTCCCGTTTCTATAAGGAGGTGTCCTTAAATCAAATTTTCTGCCTGTTCTAGTCCTGTGCAAGAGGAAGGGTGAAATTAAAGAAGCTACTGAGTGCCCAATTATCCAAGCCCTCATCCTACTTAAGGTAACAGCCTTTCCCTGTGACAGCAAGCTAAACGGCAACCCAGCTACTGCTTCTTATACTTTCTATACGGCTGACAAATACACTTTCAAAAGGTCATACAATTACACAACTGAGAATCAGGATCCATTTAACTAATCACTCCAAAGGAATTCCTTTGGAGTGAAGTCACTACACATGTGACTAAGTGGTAGGTGTAATCAAATCAGTTTTTTTAAGTAAGTGCCCTGAAAATCCCATCACCACCTAACTCAATAGGTCAATTCATCCCAAGGAAGTGCTGGTTATCAGAGCTAAGCATTATAAGCACACAGATCCAAAACATCACCCAACCAAATATTAAATAATAAAAAAAACACTCTGTATGCACACACCTAAAAAGATACGGTGTTTCAAAGCTGGTACAAAACATTATTAAGAAGATAGACAACTACTGCAGATAGACACTACTTGTGAATAGGCACAGTGTAAAAAGCAATGAAATGGGGACCACCTGTACAGCGGCTACTCTGCAGTAAACCCAGCCACAGAGACCGCTAAGAGACACTTGGACCATGAGCATCTCTGAAGTACTACTCCTCTTAGTTAGGGGCTACAGTCCATTTAGGGGAGAAAACTTAGAGCATTTTAGCAGCAAGACCTGTAGGCAGAATTAACAAATCCATCCTTCATAGGGAGTACACATTTGGTGAGATTTTAAAAGCAAAAGCAAGCTTGCTCCACCACATGCCCATCTCAGTAAAAGGTAGTAAGGCAGAAAAACAACATTAGCAACTAGGAGTTTTCTTCTATAATCATAGTCACAGAAACCAGAGTCGTAGGAAAAGAAGGCTCTAAAAGTTTGTTTTAGAAACTATGCTTTATTTAATACAATAGTTACTCAAGAACTATGTCACCAGCATAAAGAAAAAAAAACATACAGAAAGAAAAAAGAAAACCATTAGTCACTGATGCACAGCAGAATTTGCAAGCTAAGCAAATTTATAAGCATGCAATTTTTTAGCCTGCACAGCAGATTTTGCTCTCAGAACACAGAGAAGCAACAGAGAGACATGTTCATCAGGCACACCTCCACAATATTAGTGCTGCTCTCATCTTGGGCCCTGACAAAACAAAAGTTATTATTCTTGAACTACAACAAATGCTGTTTTTCCACCTAGAGGGCAATCTAGTTATCTTAGCCTCCTTCCACTTAGGAAACACACATCAGAGCAAGTTTTGCAGCAAAACACAAAGAAAGAAAAGTAGTCTTTCCACCCAAAAGCTTAACAGCTGAATCAAGCTTTTTTTAAATAGGAGGACAAATATATTTATCTTTTGTTTATGAAGCAACCCATTATGGTTTACCTGCATTAAAGATACTTATATACTCTGCAGAAGATCCATTACCTTGGTTAACCAGGCTCTTCAAACCTAATTGATATCTGAAATAGTTACAACACTACTAAATGCCAATGTTCTCCCACAATCCACTACTTACACCTATATAGTAACATACTTCCCAAAGCAACATTACAGCTCATAGCAACAATTCCCTAGGATTAGCACAATAAAGACTTAAAAAAAAAAAAAAAAAAAAAAAATACATTTATCTGCAATATGCTAAAAAACCTCAACAAAATACTTCTAAGAACTCAAACTCTACCAACCCCACAAGCCTGAAGCTACCCTCTTCTTTTCTCAGCAATGCAGAGGTCTTTCTCAAAGCACCAGAACCCCTTCCAAGGTGTAAGTGACCCCACCTGACACAGAGCCCACTTCTACTGCTTCGTTTTCCCTGATTGGTTGGTTTGGGGATGAAATTCTCTACTGGTGAAACAGTCCAAGTTTCGTCTTTGTAAGTGGGATTCACCAGGGAAGGATACAAAGTTAAGCTCAAACTTCCTCCAGAAAATAACTGTTTGGTCCCTTAAAACAAGAAATAATACCCAAGCCTTGGGATCCTGGTGAAATGCAGCACAGTACCAGTCACGGCATCACAACTCCTAGGACATAACGCTTGCAATCATCCTATTTTACTACAGTACTTTTGCTACTGCAGCCATGTTTTTTTCTTTAATTTCTACTGATATAATAACAGATGTGAACACAATCAGATTGTAAAAGAAGGCTGTCCAGATGGAAGTTATGACATACGTCAAATACTCTGGAGTACATCATGCAGGGGTATGGCAACAGTTCCCTACCAAGAGGGCGATGGCCCTCTTAGCCCTTGCAATTGTGCTGGGACTCTTGTTCTGCATCTTTTTCAACTTGCTCTCACACATGTGTTTAGCACCTTACAATTTTAAGAAAATGTATACTATAAAATGTATACTATAAAATTAACAGTTAAATAGCAACAAGAATTGACTCAAGGCAGCTTGAATAGATTGCTTTGCCTTTACCTTGGGAATAAACTCTTTTGCCACCATTGCATCTTCACAATTCGAAATCTTTCTATTCCTTTGTCTTCCTGTGGCCACAATTCAGAGTGAAGGATTTTAAGGCTAGTTTTGAAAAGTGCAATTACTTGAAAATGTGTTTTCCTCTACTACTTTTCTGCCTGAGAAGATGCATATAGCTTATTCTGACCTATGTGCTTGACAAAACATGTTCTACATGTTAACAGAAGAACACAGGTGTTTTATGTTTGTAAAAAATGCTAAATTGGGACTTTGCTTTTAAGAAAAAAGGTTCAGAGCCCTTTTAATTAAAAAGAACAGTGCTGAAACTTTTCTTTTAATTAAATGTGTTAATGAAAATCCCTGAGCAGCAGAGGGCAGTACTTATACAGGAAATTTACAGAATCTTGTAACAAGTGAAGGTGGTTCTTTCTTTTTGTCCATAATGAATTTATATGTAATTGCACATTATCTTCTGCTCCACACATCCTGTTCTTTATAAGTCTATGTTGATTTTTGAGGAATGTATCCTAAAAATATAAGATACAGAGTTAAGCAAATCTCTCACACAGATGCTGTGTGGGGACTCTGCTGATGGGTTGTAGTGAATCACCTGTTAATAGATAAGAATGATCAATAGATCTGATTTTACAAAGCACTTTACAAGCAGTGATCTCATCTGGTACTGCTTATAACCACCACCTTGCCTCTCAAATGTGACCTCAGGAGTTGTTGGGAACATGGTAATGTCCTTGACC